>NC_060272.1:117495293-117641470 GCF_021613505.1 Equus quagga
GGAGAGAAGCCCTGAGGGCGGGGCGACCTCCAGCTGCCGTTGCCCACCCCGTGAGGCTAGGGATTGCTGGAGATCTCAGAGAGGACTGGGGCTGGAGAGAGTTCCAGAGACCCAGCTTAGTAGCCTAGGGGGAAACCCTACAGGCTCACAGCAGCCTTAGGGAAAGCCTCTGCACAGCACCAGTAGAAGGCACCCAGCCGCCAGCCACAAGGCTGGAAGACCCCAGGGCAAAAGCAGCATAGCTAGGTGTACTAACCACAGACTGTAGAAGATGCCAATAGCTCTCCTGCGACCTATAGAGGACAAGTGAGATTTGGTGGGTGCCGACAGCAACGGAGCGACAAATATAAGTGATCCCACCCCTGGCTGCTGGAAAAGCCCATAACACCGTTGCAGACCCCAAGGAGAGAGCACATCTAGGTGGGCTGCAACAGTAGGCACCTGCAGCCTGAAGCCCCCCTGTGACGGCCCCCATGGCAGAGGAGGGAATCCAAAGGGCCACTGTGGCTACGAAGAGGGGCCCAGGCCCAGTTAGCAACTACGGACAGGATTCCTGGTTGGTGAAATATAAACAGCTGCTCCTCCCTCCGCAGCAGCTGAAACAAGTGAAAGGAGCAACTAAACTCTATTTCCATGCGGAGGCACAAATCAACAACATCAAGCAATATGAAAAAATACATTAAATCTCCAGAACAGAAAGAAAGCAACAAATACACAGAAAACAATCCCAAAGAAAATGAGATGTATAACCTAAATGACGATGACTTCAAAACAGCCATCATTAAGATTCTCAATGAGTTAAGAGAGAATTCTGACCGACAACTCAACGAGTTCAGGAGCTATGTTACAAAAGAGTTTGATACGATAAAGAAGAACCAAACAGAAATATTGGAAATGAAGAACACAATAGAGGAGATTAAGAAAAATCTAGATGCTCTGAACAGTAGGGCTGATAATATGGAGGAAAGAATTAGCAATTTGGAAGATGGCAATATAGAATTGTTGCAGGCAGAGGAGGAGAGAGAAGCAAGACTTAAAAGAAATGAAGAAACTCTCCGAGAATTATCAGACACAATTAGGAGATGCAACGTAAGGATTATAGGTATACCAGAGGGAGAAGAGAAGGAGAAAGGGGCAGAAAACCTATTCAAAGAAATAATGGCCGAGAACTTCCCAAATCTGGTGAGGGAGATGGATCTTCAGGTGACAGAAGCCAATAGATCTCCAAACTTTATCAATGCAAGAAGACCAACTCCACGGCATATAGTAGTGAAGCTAGCAAAAGTCAACGACAAGGAGAAAATATTAAGGACAGCCAGGCAAAAGAAATTAACCTACAAAGGAACTCCCATCAGGCTATCAGCAGATTTCTCAGCAGAAACTTTACAGGCTAGAAGAGAGTGGAATGATATATTCAAAAATCTGAAGGACAAAAATCTACAGCCGAGAGTTCTCTACCCAGCGAAAATATCCTTCAAATACGATGGAGAAATAAAAACTTTCCCAGATAAACAAAAATTAAGGGAGTTCATTGCCACAAAACCTCCTCTTCAGGAAATCCTCAGGAAAACCCTCATTCCTGAAAAATCCAAAAAAGGAAAGGGGCTACAAAACCAAGAGCAGAGGAGATAAGTAGAAGGACAACAACAGAGAGTAGCAGCTCTACATCAGAACAGATTAAACCATGGGACGAGAAACAAAGGAAACTGAAAAAAACCGGAAAACAAGACACAAAATGGGAGTGGTAGGCCCCCACGTCTCAATAATCACTCTAAATGTAAATGGATTGAACTCCCCAATCAAAAGACACAGAGTGGCAGGATGGATCAAAGAACAAGATCCAACAATATGCTGCCTCCAGGAAACACACCTCAGCCCCAAAGACAAACACAGACTCAGAGTGAAGGGATGGAGAACAATACTCCAAGCTAATAATGAACAAAAGAAAGCAGGTGTCGCTATACTAATATCAGACAAGGTAGATTTCAAAGCAAAACAGATAAAGAAAGATAAAGAGGGACAGTATATAATGATAAAAGGGACTCTCCACCAAGAAGACATAACACTTATAAATATATACGCACCCAACACAGGAGCACCAAAATTTGTAAAGCAACTCTTAATAGAACTAAAAGAAGACATCAACAACAATACAATAATAGTAGGGGACCTCAACACACCATTAACACCAATGGACAGAACATCCAGACAGAAAATCAACAAGGAAATAATAGAATTAAATGAAAAATTAGACCAGATGGACTTAATAGATATATATAGAACACTTCATCCAAAAACAGCAGGTTACACATTCTTCTCAAGTGCACATGGAACATTCTCAAGGATTGACCATATTTTGGGAACCAAAGCAAACATCAATAAATACAAGAGAGTTGAAATAATATCAAGCATCTTTTCTGATCATAACGCTATTAAACTAGAAATCAACTACAAGAAAAAAGCAGAGAAAGGTGCAAAAATGTGGAGACTAAACAACACGCTTCTCAACAAACAATGGATCATTGAAGAAATTAAAGAAGAAATCAAATATTATCTGGAGACAAATGAAAATGAGAACACGACATACCAAATCATTTGGGATGCAGCAAAAGCAGTCCTAAGAGGGAAATTCATCGCAATACAGGCTCACCTCACTAAACAAGAAAAAGCTCACGTAAGCAACCTCAAACGACACCTAACAGAACTAGAAAAGAAGAACAAACAAAACCCAGAGTCAGTAGAAGGAGGGAAATAATAAAAATAAGAGCAGAAATAAACGATATTGAAACAAAAAAGACAATAGAAAGGATCAATGAAACAAAGAGTTGGTTCTTCGAAAGAATTAACAAAATTGACAAACCCCTAGCCAGACTCACCAAGAAAAGAAGAGAGAAAGCGCAAATTAATAAAATCAGGAATGACAGAGGAGAAATAACAACAGATACCAATGAAATACAAGAGATCATAAGAGAATACTATGAAAAACTATATGCCAACAAATTGAACAACTTGGAAGAAATGGACAAATTCCTAGACTCATACAATCTCCCCAAACTGAATCAGGAAGAAATGGAGAATCTGAATAGACCAATCACAAGTAAGGAAATAGAAATGGTAATCAAAAACCTCCCCAAAAACAAGAGTCCAGGACCAGACGGCTTCTCTGGAGAATTCTACCAAACATTCAAAGAAGACTTAATACCTATTCTCCTCAAACTGTTCCAGAAAATTGAGAAAGATGGAGAACTCCCTAACACATTCTATGAAGCCAACATCACTCTGATCCCCAAACCTGACAAGGACAACACAAAGAAGGAGAACTACAGGCCAATATCACTGATGAACATAGATGCAAAAATCCTCAACAAAATTTTGGCAAACCGATTACAGCAATACATCAAAAAGATTATACACCATGATCAAGTGGGATTTATACCAGGGACACAGGGATGGTTCAACATCCGCAAGTCAATCAACGTGATACACTACATCAACAAAATGAAAAACAAAAACCACATGATCATCTCAATAGACGCAGAGAAAGCATTCGACAAGATCCAACACCCATTTATGATAAAAACCCTCAGTAAAATGGGTATAGAAGGAAAGTACCTCAACATAATAAAGGCCATATATGATAGACCCACAGCCAACATCATACTCAATGGACAAAAGCTGAAAGCCATCCCTCTGAGGACAGGAACAAGACAAGGGTGCCCACTTTCACCACTCCTATTCAACATAGTACTGGAGGTGCTGGCCAGAGCAATTCGGCAGGAAAAAAAAATAAAAGGAATCCAAATAGGTAACGAAGAAGTAAAACTCGCGCTGTTTGCAGACGACATGATCTTATACATAGAAAACCCCAAAGAATCCACAGAAAAACTATTAGAAATAATCAACAACTACAGCAAAGTAGCAGGGTATAAAATTAACGTGCATAAATCAGTAGCATTTCTATACACTAACAATAAACTAACAGAAAAAGAACTCAAGAACTCTATCCCATTCACCATCGCAACGAAAAGAATAAAATACCTTGGGATAAACTTAACCAAGGAAGTGAAGGATCTATACAATGAAAACTACAAGACTTTCTTGAAAGAAATTGACGATGACATAAAGAGATGGAAAGACATTCCTTGCACATGGATTGGAAGAATAAACATAGTTAAAATGTCCATACTACCTAAAGCAATCTACAGATTCAATGCTATCCCAATCAGAATCCCCAGAACATTCTTCACAGAAATTGAACAAACAATCCTAAAATTCATATGGGGGAACAAAAGACCACGAATTGCTAAAGCAATCTTGAGCAAGAAAAACAAAGCCGGCGGAATCACAATCCCCGATTTCAAAACATACTACAAAGCTACAGTGATCAAAACAGCATGGTACTGGTACAAAAACAGGTCCACAGATCAATGGAACAGAATTGAAAGCCCAGAGATAAAACCACACATCTATGGACAGCTAATCTTCGACAAAGGAGCAGAGGGCCTACAATGGAGAAAAGAAAGTCTCTTCAACAAATGGTGCTGGGAAAACTGGACAGCCACATGCAAAAGATTGAAAATCGACCATTCTTTTTCACCACACACCAAAATAAACTCAAAATGGATCAAAGACCTAAAGATTAGGCCTGAGACAATAAGTCTTTTGGAAGAGAATATAGGCAGTACACTCTTTGACATCAGTTTCAAAAGAATCTTTTCGGACACTGTAACTCCTCAGTTGAGGGAAACAATAGAAAGAATAAACAAATGGGACTTCATCAGACTAAAGAGCTTCTTCAAGGCAAGGGAAAACAGAATTGAAACAAAAAAACAGCTCACTAATTGGGAAAAAATATTTACAAGCCACTTATCCGACAAAGGGTTAATCTCCATAATATACAAAGAACTCACACTGCTTAACAACAAAAAAACAAACAACCCGATCAAAAAATGGGCAGAGGACATGAACAGACATTTCTCAAAAGAAGAAATGAGTATGGCCAATAGACACATGAAAAGATGTTCATCATCGCTAATCATCAGGGAAATGCAAATCAAAACTACACTAAGATATCACCTTACCCCCGTTAGATTGGCAAAAACATCCAAAACCAAGAACGACAAATGTTGGAGAGGTTGTGGAGAAAGAGGAACCCTCACACACTGTTGGTGGGAATGCAAACTGGTACAGCCACTATGGAAAACAGTATGGAGATTTCTCAAAAAGTTAAAAATAGAAATACCCTATGACCCAGCCATCCCATTACTGGGTATCTATCCTAAGAACCTGATATCAGATATCTCAAGAGTCCGTTGCACCCCTATGTTCATCGCAGCATTATTTACAATAGCCAAGACGTGGAACCAGCCTACATGCCCAGAAACTGATGATTGGATAAAGAAGATGTGGTATATATACACAATGGAATACTACTCAGCCATAAAAAAAGACGAAATTGGCCCATTCACAACAATGTGGATGGACCTCGAGGGCATTATGTTAAGCGAAATAAGTCAGTCAGAGAAAGACGAACTCTATATGACTCCACTCATAGGTGGAAATTAGTATATTGAGAAGGAGATCCGATCGGGGGTTACCAGGGAAAAGGGGGGGGTGGGGGGAGGGTACGGAGGGGGAAGAGGTGTACCCACAACATGACTAACAAAAATGTACAACTGAAATTTCACAAGCTTGTAATCCATCATAACATTAATAAAAAAAAAAAAAATTAAATCAAGGGGTACAGGGGTACATCAGATTTTCTATGTGATAAGCATCGTTGTAATTGTCCAGAGTTCCTTGGAAGGAAAATTTTCAGTGAAACGTCAAATAATATTAGTAAGTGATCACAATATCTTGAACCTAGAAAAAAGGAAATTTGGATAGAAGAAATACTTAGCACCCACTTTACTGCTAAGGATGTGTTTTAAGGCAGATAAGAAGGATTTGGAGTTTATAAACGAATACTAAAAGGGCTGGAAGATGTCCGCTGCTATAAACCCCTGGGGTGGATGGGTGTGGAAGGGGAACAAGGAAAGGAAGAGTCAGTGGCTTGGAATACAGATGTGGGTGGGAGGGAGGTGGCGGTAAGGGACAGTCTTTCCCAGATGACCAGTAAAGTAAGAATTACTTATTTGAACATGGGAGTCTGCAGGATTCCAACTTTTGTATGCTTCCAGGAAATGTTAAGAGATAACTGTATGAAATCCTTTCTTCATCCAACTGTAAGCCCTGGAGATAATGGGAAAGAACAGGGAAAGAAAAAGGAATCATATTTGGATTCTTTACTTTCCGGGAGACTATTGATGACCCTCTGAATGCCCTCACTTTCTTCTCTGATTTTCTATCTTCAGGGAAGAGACTTGAGGTATGGAGAGCCATGCGTGTTATCAGTCATTCCTTTTCCAGCTGCCTCACCCACTTGCCCCACAAGTTAATCTTCCTCCGGCTTTCCTCCCTCCCACTTTTCTTTCTTCCTTCCCCCCTCCTCTCTTCCCCTTCCTCCCTTCCTCTCTCTCTCTCTCTCTCTCTGTCTCTCCCTTCCTTTCTTCTCTCTCTCTCTTTCTTCCTTTCCTTTAAGTCATTATTGTTTTTACTGCATTTTAGTTGGGCAGATACATGAAAATATCCTGGGATCTGCCAAATACAACTTAAATATTACTTGCATCTCCCATCTTGAAAGAAGTTCAGAGAACTAAAATATAGTTAGTTGTTATAGTATTGGTAACAGCTTGACCTTTGAAATTCTAATTTCTGCTCTGCTTGAAATAAGGACTTTGTACTAAAAGTCCCCAAACTTTTGAAACTCAAAAAAGATATGAGTTTGATCTGATTCAACTCTTCTACAATATAATGAATGTTTAGCTGAAAGAATATAATAAGGAAGATATTTCCAGGTTGAGGAGAACTTTAAATAGGGAGGTTTATTTAGAACATTGTTATAATATACTCATTTTGGGTGGACGGACACACACACACACACACACACACACACGAGGCTGGTAAGTACAATCTGTCAGAAGAACTCAGAGGAACAGGGCAGCCCTTCCCTTCATCATGGTTTCTATCAACTGTGATTTCCTTTTTAGAAATTAGCCTACTCTTCTTACCTGATGTTTTAAAAACGTAAAATAAACAGAAGACCACACTCCTGAAAAGAATTACCTGACACTGATTGTTGTTGCTTTTCTGAAACATAAGTCTGTAGAAAAAAAGTGTTCTCCACAAATCTCAATTCTGAAGGAAAGTCTCTGAGTTGGCTAGGAATTCTGTGAGCTCAGCATCCTCCGGGCCAGGCGGAAACATGAGGCTTCAAATGTTTCTAGAGCTAGCTTGGGTCTTAACAGTCAAATAAGTGTCTCAGAAGTGGAATAATTAGGAACAAGTTCTTTGAGAGCCCATTCACGTCTTTTATCATTTAGAGGTAACTCTTCCTTTACAGAGCCATCCTTTTTCTTCTCCCGAACATGTGTCTGACATTCATTAGGACAAGAAAGCTTAAAATGTGTTCCTGAATGAATAGTGGTTCAGGACTCAGGAAAGGAGACAGGCTTTCACAGAAATATGCTGATTGTTTAGTTGTAAAATAACGAGGCAAGGGAACAGGGACATACACTGTTCAGTCCAGCTCATAGCGTGTGGCTGCCAGCTCACCAAAAGAGATCACATAGTTTGGCCGAGCGAAGGATTAGACCACAGCCAGGGACTGTGGGGGTAGTGAGGAAGGCATGCGGCTGAAACGTACCCAACGTGATCTCTGCAAAGCCCAGTGGCGAGATCTAGTGGACTCTGCTGGACAAAGGACGTCCATTACCTTCTGGCCAAACTGCTCTGTGCTCCTCCGAGCAAGCCTGCTTCTGACCGGGACTCTTTACACCCCTTCTGGCTGAACAGCTCTGCTCTCCCTGGAATCTCTTGGCTTAGCACCTCTCTGGCCCCTCCCAGCTGGACCACTCCTGGGACAGCATGTGCTCTGCGTGGAATAACAAGGTTAACTGGACAAGGTTGAATAGCCCTGTGGTGGGAGTGCCTTCAAGCCACATGACAGAAGTGAAATAGGAGTCATCATGGCCACACTGGAGAGGAATCAGATTCTTCTCAAGAGTTCCGATCCTGGTCTGGTTCTCTGACATGTCTTGAATCATCCTTTGTCTCTCTCCTTGTAGAAGGGGAAAGACAGAATAGCACCCCTTGAAAGCGGTAAGAGAGAAAGGGAGAATCAAGTGTGGGTATAGCTATTTTCAGGATGGTTTCTCTCTAAGTCTATTCCCGGGCAAAAGTTTTGGGAAAAGCGAAATCACTCAGCCCACGCAAAGCCTGAGGAAGCATAAAGAAGTCTTGGAAATCCCCTGGAAAGAAGGATCAGGTAGAGTTTGAGTTTTTATTGTCAAATCTTTGGCTCAGTCAGTCGAAGCGACATATGGGGTTCCAGGCAGAAAGCAGCAGCAGGTGATTAGGAAACGGGTTTTTCTGCATGTGGTAAAACCTGGTGTGGAAGGTAGAAAGGGCAGAGCAGGCGGGACCTAGGAAGCCCCTGGAGCAGGGAGCGGGGGAGTGGACAAAAGCAGGTTGCTGGAACCAGCTTGCAGGCAGGCAGCCTGGCTCTTGGAAGGCAAGGCTGTTGAGCAAGGCAGACGCCAGGGACTTAAGATGCTCTAGGAAAAAACAAAGCGGCAAGTCAAAGACCCTGCCAGGAGTGAGAGACCGGGTGATCGGCAAGAACTGAAAACCAGAACGAGGTGTCAGGTCTGGATTCAGGGAGTGGCTCGGGGTAGGCAAGGGAATCCGCTGACTTTTTATGGTTCCTGGCACTGGGAGGGTCTTGATCCTGTGGTAACTTTCACCCCAGCCAGGAAACCTCATGTACGAGATGACTAGTACTTGTTTTATAACATGCCACGCAAATAAGTGTTGGGAAATGATCCATTCTTCCCCATTACCTCTCACCTGGACTGTGGCACCAGCTTCTTATCTTGTCTCCCTGTGTTTGTTCTTCCTTCCTGATAACCCATTCCTCATACAGCTGCCAAAGCAAATCTCCTAAAGCACAAGTCTGGTCACATCTCCCTTCTGCCTAAATCCTTCCACTGGCTGCCTGTTGTTCAAGCAAGATTCCTCAGTGTTTTGGTGAATAGTAGTTCTGCGAGGTAATTAGCCAAAGGAGGGTATATAGTCAAATAACTCCAGAATTCTACAGGCAATAGTACCTTCTATACAGAGAAATCTTCTATAGAGATCGCCAAAGGAGAGAAGCATTTTAAAGGCTCTGAGAAGTCCTGCAACAACTTGTTGACTATTGATTAAATCAATAATTTCCATATATTTTTAACCACGGGGCACTTTCTCTCTATTTCTTCCATAGAAATCTATCAACGTTGATTGGAAATGCTGTGATAAATACTGACCACTGGGGGAAAAAAATCTACCTTGCTTAGCCTGAAATTGTTAAGGATCTTTTTGGTCTGGCCCTGCCCTGTCTGCCTCTGCTCTTCATCCCCATCAATCCTCCTCTTGGGCTTTATGCTCTGACAAAACAAAGCACACCATTGTTCTCACACGTATCGCTATGTTTTGGTCATTTATTCTTTTTAACAAAAGCATTCTCTCTGCATCTTCCTTAACCCCTGTCTGTGAAATATTACTTATTCTTCAAAATCCTGCTCAGATACCCACTCCATAGGAAGTTGTCTCTTTACTTGAGAGCAAGGGTCAACAAACTTTTTCTGTAAAGGGCCAGGTAGTGAATATTTTAAACTTGGAGGCTCACGCCGGCTCTGTTGCAACTCTTCAACTCTGCCATTGTAACGTGAAAGCAGCCACAGGCAATCTGTACATGAATGGGCATGGCTGTGTTCCAATAAAGCTTTATTTACAAACATAGGGAGCAGGCTGGACTTGGCTGTGGGCTGTAGACTGCTGACCCCTGCTTTAGAGTCACACTTCATACAGTTCTTGGTGAGGCAGAAGTTAAGTCTCCAGATGTGAAAAATACAAGGCCACCAGGTGAGAGGCCTATATACATGTATTTAGTTAGAACCAACACAAGGGTGGAGATTAGGGCAATCTAAGTACCGAAGCATAAGACCCTGCTTAGACTTGTTATTTTAGACTCTTGTCACTGCAGTTAACTACGAGAACTTTCTCTGAAAGGTTACATAAAATTAGACACTCTGCTATAATGTTAGTTTAGGAATCAGCCCTTGAAAAATATTACCAAAGGCAAAAATGTCTATTAAAAGCTGGCTGAGACACTGCGATAAGGGAACAATTTAAAGTGTTAAGCACTCATTAGCTGCTTAAAAGGAACCTCTACACCCCTGAAATGCTGTCTGAAAAAGAAAATGAATGCATTCACTTGCAAAAGAGAAATGTCACAGGCCCTACGAAGCTTACTGCTCTGCACTGCAGGACTGGCTGCTGGGGATGGCTGGTGTTTGAGGGACCAGAGACGGGGTGAATCAGAAAGCTGGAAGGGCGATGGGGACATGCCCTGGAATGAGAGTGACCAGAAAGCATGACTGGCGGCTGTTTCCGGAGAAAATGATAGGCAGGAATCTCTGATTAAGTAGATGCAGGAGATGAAATTTGTGGGGCCTCTGAGATTAAAACTGACAGGGAAAAAACAGGCCATGGTAAAGTTCAGACAGAGGGGATTTAAGTAATTCACTGGACAATCCAAACCCCTTTGAATGGCAAGAGCTCCCCCTCCACAATTGCGCCCTCCTGTCATAAAGTCGCAGCTTTCCGTGCCCAGCTGGGTAGTGATGAGAGTGGTGAATGGCTGGCTGTCCATCAAATGTTGAGACTCCCCGTCCATGAAGTAGAGTTATTACAAGGACCTTGTTTCCCAGCCCCCATTGCTTGTAGGTGGAGACAGGAGACTGAGTTCAGTCCAGTGGAATGTGGGTGGAAATGGTTTACGTCACTTCTGGCCTGACCCATAAGATCTCCCACTGGGTCTTCCATTCTTCCTCTACCCCATCTGCTGACTAGATTTGGGTAGTTTCGGATACCACGTGTAGAAGGCAGTAGAGTTTCTATCAGCTTAAGTCTCTGATGGACTCTATGGAACGTATCCCCTCCCCATTCAAACACACAGAACTACCAGCATTAACTTCTCTTGTGTTAAGCCATTGAGATTTCAGAGTTTATCTACGATGAGGGGCAACATTTACTTGACAAGTACAAGCAGAAAATGAGCATTGCTTTAATAAGTAAAGGGTGTCCTGTATGTAAAGCACTTCTAGATAAGAGTGTGGGATCCACTGAACCAAAAAACATAGGAAGACACTATAGTTTGCAAAGAAGCCATTATTTTCAGTCTCAAATAAATGCTATTTCCTGTAACAAATCATGTTTTTGGAAATAAATGTGTTTGTGTGTCACCATCTATATTGTCAAATTAATCAACTGAAAATCCCACTACTTTTACAAGCTTTGGGAAACGAATAAACAAAATACCCAGAGGAGTAAAAGCAAAAAGAGTTAAAAACCAAAGATGAACAATATATAAGTCTCTTTGCTTTAAAAAAAAAAAAAAAGAAGTTAAGCCATTTCTAGGGAAAAATACATGCAAACGTAATTAGCCAGATCAATTACGTTGTCTAGAGGCCATTTTCAGCAGGTTGATATGGAAAACTATCGAATTTGGCAATCTATCCCTCCCAAATCTTGGTGGGAGCTATTTGAAAAGTCATTTAAATTTCTTTATTTTTAATATTTCATTTCTATCTTTTCTTCCTAAAGAGATTATCGAAGCAATGTGATTTTTTCCCTCAGTTTTATTTAGATGTAATTGACATATAACATTGTATTAGTCCAAGATGTACAACATAGTGATTTGATATATGTGTATATTATGAATTATTACCACAAGTTTAATTAATGTCCATCACCTCACAAAGGTGTTTTCTTATTTTGAGAAATTTCAAGATCTACTTTCTTAGCAACTTTCAAATATATCATACAGTATTGTTAACTGTAGTCACCATGCTGTCCCTTACATCCCCACGACTTATTTATCTTATAACTGGCAGTTTTTACCTTTTGACCACCTTTACCCGTTTCCCCCAGCCCTCATCCCTTCTCTGGAAACCACTAGTCTCTTCTCTATATGGTTGTTTTTGTTTTTGTGAGGAAGATTGTCCCTGAGCTAACATCTGTGTCAATCTTCCTCTGCTTTATATATAAGACGCTGCCTCAGCATGGCTTGATGAGCAGTGTGTAGGTCCACACCTGGGATCTGAACCTGCAAACCCCAGGCTGCCAAAGCGGAGTGCACGAACTTAACAACTACACCACCGGGCTAGCCCCTGTATCAGTGTGATTTCTGAGGAAAGATTTTCCTAGGTGAGATTATGTTTGTATCTTTATGACCAAAAAACCAAAGCACATGATTGTCAATAGATGTTCTAGGTGACATAAAGTCCAGTTTGATCATTACAGGTAGTCTGTTCAATTATAAATAATCAATCATGATGTATTAGGCTACACTGGAAAAACACAACTTTGAAGTGTAAATTAAAGAGAAGGCTTCCTAAGATATCCATTATTTTCATGACACTAAAAATGACTATCCTTTTCTAGGATTGAAGCAATATAGAGTGGTGGTTAAGTGTAAGCACTTCTGTTCAACAAGACATCATTACAAGAGTGACAAAGCAAAACAGAATAAGAGATGATAATTGAAACACATATTTCTGACAAAGGATCATATTCAAAATATACAAAGACTTGTAAAAATCAATGAGCAAAAGATGAACAGCCTAATAGAAAAGTGGGCAAAAGACTTGAACGGGTACTCAGCAATTTGCTCAACATTATTAGTTATCAGAGAAATGCAAATTAAAACCATGATAAGATATCATTACACCTCCTGCAGAATGGCCAAAAATAAAAAGCCAGACAATACCAAGTGTTGATGAGGATATGTAGTAACTTGAACTTTCAGACACTGCTGGTGATAGTGTAAATTGGTACTAACACTTTGAAAACTCTTTGAAGTTTTCAGTTAAAGTAAGCATACACATGCCATATAACCCAGCAATTGCATTTCAAGAAATATATAATATGCCCAACATAGAAGTGTACATATGTGCACCAAAACACATAAATAAGAATCTTCACAGGAGCATTATTTTTAGTAGCCCCAAACTGGAAATTGCTCAAATTTCCCTCAACAGTAGAATGGATAAATAAATTGCGGTATAGTTACATATTAGAATGCTATGCAACAATACAATGAAATAACTACTTCTCTACATAATTACATGGATGACTTACTTTTACAATTATAATGTTGAGAGAAAGAAGCCAGACTCAAAAGAGAAAATACTGTATGATTCCATTTATATAAAGTTCATGAAGATGCAAAACTCGTCTATGGTGTTCGGAGTCAGGATAGTAGTTACCTCTGGGAAGGGAATAATAACTGGAAGGGGGACAAAGAAGGATTTCTAGGGTACTGGACATGCTTCATTTCTTGATCTGGGTGGTATTGCCTAAGTAGGTTTACTTCGTGAAAATTCACTGAGTTGCACACTTAAGATTTGTGTACTTTTCTCCATGTTATGTTTTAAAACAGAGTTTACTCGAAAAGGAAGAAAGAGTGTAGACTCTGATGTCAAATTGCCAGTTTCATGTTATAGCTTTGTTCCTCACTAGTCAAGATCCTTGGGAAAGTTGTCTAACCTTTCTTTGTCTCAAGTTACTCATGTGTGAAAGGGAGATTATACGATTACCTTCCTCATAGACTGTTAGGAGGATAAATCTGACAGTGCATACCAAGTCCTAGAAGTGTCCCAAGCACATGTTTAGTATTCAGTAAATGTTAGCTGTTGTCGTTCTTATCATTAACTCTTGGGAGGACCAATTGATAAATATTATCTTAAAATGCCAATGGATCCAAGGTAAGAATAATTAGACTAACACAGAAAACCAGCTGCTATTTTTATTTGGCTTTATTATTTTTTGACTCCTTGACCTTCAAACTGGGGAGTTTCTCAGAAAAACCAACATGGACAACTCCCAAAGCCAAAAAGAAAATTCATTTGAAAACCATGTTGTAGGCCCAGCTAATATAAATATTATTGCTGTAAAGTACATCTGTAAGTAGGTAAAGTCCCTGAGAAAAAAAAAAAAAGATCAAGTTACAATTATGTAAGGCACAAATTCTTATTTTAAAAGGGTTAGTGATACAGTGCCCACACCTCAAGATGGAAGGAATTAGTCGGTTTATCCTTGTGTGCAATGGGGCATGGTTTTTTATAGTGTAGATATTTTTTATTCATTAATAACGTTTTTAAAATGTACCTTTCCTGTATACTGGGTTTTCTACTTCAGTATATGATCCAATGTTCAAAATGGTCGCTACTATACTTTTGTGTTAAAACTGTATCTCATTTATATACAAATTCATCCTGTGTTTGCTTTTATTTCTGAAATTAGGTCAGAAAATTCAAACCCCAACTATCAATATTAGGTTAGAAAATTCAAACCAGCACTTGGACCTTTATCAACATTGGTACTTGATTTAGCACTTTTAACTAACGGACCCAACGATA
Source organism: Equus quagga (assembly GCF_021613505.1). NCBI lineage: Eukaryota > Metazoa > Chordata > Mammalia > Perissodactyla > Equidae > Equus > Equus quagga. The sequence continues at coordinate 117,509,855 of NC_060272.1, forward strand.
CAGCTCTTGAAATACTGATGTCCATATTCCAACTTAGGAAGTTCAGTGTTATGTTTTTACACTACCATGAGAATCTTAGGATGGAAAGAATTTTAGGCTTCATGCAGTTTTCCACCTTCCATCGTTTTCACTGTGACAACTACTGGCTTCAAGAGAGCTCATTGTTATGTGTTCATTTTCACGTTCAGTCAATTCTTATTTTCTAAGCTGACAACTTCATGAGGGAGGGGCTGTGTCTGTCTTGTTAATTATTTTATTACCAATGTTTAGGACAGCGCCTGGAGCATAATAAGTGTTGAAAAGACGTTTCTTGTGTCAATGAATGAGTATAAGAATGGGAACTAATAGTTGTAAATTCTCAAACACCACCTGACTCAAAAATAATCTATTAAAAATATGAACCCAAAATAATTAGGATTTTGAGTTGTTAAGATTGATTTCTATGGTCTGGGACTTGAATTGTAGGGAAAATAAGCAAATTACTCCAAACAGTTACAGATGTGGGATTTTCTTCGTGCTCTGATCTCTTTAATGTGACCCAAATGAGAGACTTCATGTGGAATGATCCACCAAATGCAGATGACCTTGACTCATCATGGAGAAGAGCTGAGGGCACCTTTTGCCTTCTAACTCAAGTGTGGTGGCATTAGTGTGGACAGATAAAAGAAGGATGACTTCACAAAGAACGATTGCCCAGGTGGGCTCTGAAAGCACGGGTGGGGAGTGGTTGGGATCTGCTCTGTGAGGTTCCTTCGGAACTATCACTTACTGTAGCAGGAAAATGTAGGCATTCATGTCAGAGGATTTTCTAAATAAGAGCTGTAATGAAAGACTTTTGCATAAATTAGAATGTCTTGACTATTCCAGTTCTGGGCTATTTCGTTTAATCAGGTTTTCTGATATTGGATTTTGAAAAATGATTTTAGAATTATATTATGACGTGGGTGCTTCTGATGTTCCAGGTATGCCCAGCTTTCCCAACAACATAACAAAGTTGCTTATGACCATCCAGCTCTTCCCTTCTCGTTCCCCAATTCCCACTCCATTTTGGAGAGAGAATGAAGCACCTTTCAGAAATATGAAAGAATTTAGTTCAAAGGGTTGATGTCTCTTTAAATTTGTTGAATCTTTTTTTATGGGACATAAGAACAAGAAAGACTTGTAACTAACAATTTTTTAAATTATTTACAAATTTTCTAAATTATAAACATAGTCCCTGATAGTTTAAATAAGTCAAATACTACAGAGGTATATAAAGAAACGTTAATCATCTCTCAGAGTCTTCTCATTCTACCCCTGAGATAAACACAGTTAACAATTTAGTATGTATATATCCTTTCATATAGTTCTCTGTGCTGATAGAAAAAAAGTTTATTGAATATCTAGGAGGTTTCCTATTTCTTTAAAAAAATGAGATTACCCTATTTACATTTCTCTGAAACTTTTTTCCACATGGAAATCCTTCCAGGTTAACATATAAAACTGCAACTTAGTATTTTAACAGTCACATAACACTACATAGTATGGCTATCCCATGGTTTATTTAATTATTCCTCTATTAATGGATATTCAGGTCGATTCCAGATTTTGGCAACTGCCAATGTTGTATTAGTTCTATACGTGTGCCCATGCGTACACACACCCAGCCTCACATATGAGTGTTGCAACATTTTTAGGATGGACTCCCAGTGTGACATTGCTGGATCAAAAGTTAGGTGAGTTTTGAGTTTAATGGACGGGTGTTAGATTACTTGGCAAAAATGCCGTAGCAATTCACATACTCATCTGCAATTAATAAAAATGTTACTAATCATTAAAAGGTCAAAAAATAGCCTATTATTTATTTTTTAATGGTGAAATGTACCATGCATGCAAAAAAGAATTTATAGTACAAATATACTACTAAAAGAAACATTTTAAAGACCTATGTGCCTACTATCCAACTTGTTTATTAACAGTATTTTATTTCATAAATAAATAATGCAACAAATAAAATTTTACCAATATTTTAAAAACCTAAATGTGCTTTGGCACCATGCCCCATCCTCCCTGGTGGAGATAACACTACTCTGATTTGTTTGCTTCTGTTCCCTTGTACATCTTCATAATTTTGTCGTATACGTGTGCATCTGTACATAGTATATTGTTTTGTTTAGTTTTGCATGATTTTGAATTTGATACACATGGAAGAAGTTAGTATGCATTCTATGACTTGATTATTCTACTCAACATTATGTTTGTGATATTCATTCCTGTTGATGTGTGTAACTATAGTTCATTGATTTTCACTTTTATTCCATTGGATGAATATAACACACTGTATTTATCCTTTCTGAAATCAGTGGACATTTTGGCTGTTTACACATTTTTGCCATTATAAGCCTAGGCACGAAGAACAATCTTGCCAATGATTTGTGCTACTCACGTGTAAGAATATTTCTACAGTAATAGTTCTTGAAAATTTTGGTCTCAGGAATCCTTTACACTTTAAAAAAATTATTGAACCCCCTTCCCCAAAATTAACAGTTGTTTTTGTCAGTTACATTTATGGACATTTACTGTATTAGAAATTAAAACAAATTTAAAAAATATTAATGCACTTAAAATGGCAATAATAAATACATGACATACGAGCATCAATCTTTTTATTTAAGAAAATCTATCGTTTCCAAAGTAAAAATACTTAGTGATAAGAGTGGCACTGTTGTACATTTTCGTAAATCTGTTTAATGTCTGGCTTTATTAAATACAGCTGGTTTCTCTTATGTGCTTTTGCATCAGTCTTTTGCTATATGTTGTTATGTTGTGTGTTAAAACAATCTGATCTCACACAGATAGAAAGTTGGGAGAGGGAAAATTATTTGAAGAGCCTTTGCAGATCATTGTGGATGTGCTTGTTTGATGGTACACCAAAACTTGACAAGCAGTAGCTTCTTAAAAGCTAGTTGCATTATAGAATTTGAAATCATATAAAGGAACATTTTATACTCTTTCACATTAAAATCCATTGTTCTGTCTCATACTTTGAATAAATATTTTACCCATGTATGATGGGTAAAATAAAAATATTTTGTAGCATCATACATTGGTCAACATACTGTTTAACTGAGGAGTCATGCAAGCCTTCTAAATGTTGATACCTTTTATTATACAATAATTAGAAGATCACATTTATTAACATTAATACCAGTGTCATCAGCAGGGCTGAAACTAGAGTGAGGGAAGTGAGGCACACAGGGTGCAGAATTAAGGAGGAACTCGCTCTCAGGTTGTGCAAGTGCCAACTCTGTAGATTGAGTGCCTCCCTAAGAGTGAGGTACTTCCCTGCAAGTGAGTGTCTCTTTAAATATTGCGCCCTGGGTACCTCACTTGCCTCACCCTAGTCCTGGTCCTGCTCTTCAGAAAAAAGTCTTTAAGCACTGGGAAGTTAGCAAGGTCAAATTCTAAAATTTCTTGAAGGCTTGAATTTTATCACTGGTGGCAGATACTGTCGGTTGTTTACCTTGAACTGACAGGTTCACTTTGTGCATTTTTGAGAAAACGTCTGCTAAATACCTAAGTCTGAGTACCATAGTTTGTCTGTGAGTCACATTTTCAAGTAAAATTGGTGTTCCAGGAAAAAAAGAATAAAGTGGCTAGTTCAGCTTGCAACTGCAACAATTGCACAAGTGTTTTTCCTTGAGACAGTGGTCGTTTTTGGTATGTTGAGGAAGTGGTTTATGCAGTTTCTATTTTGTCACATGCCTATTAAAAAGACATGGACTCAAAGGTCAAGTTTAAGAACGTTAGTAATTTTTTGCTTCTTCTTCAAAGGCATTTTTAAAAACTGCTTTTGTATGTTTAACTGCAAGTGCAAAGTGGTGAAGAATACAGTAACTACGAGCACAGTTTGGTGCTGATGCAAACGTCAACATAGTTATTCCAGACTAGAGCAGGAAATTAAAAACTTATTCAACACTTTGAGTAGCTCCACACAACCCGTCCCTGCTGCCTGGCATTCACATAAAATAAGATCCTCTGCATTTAGTTTGTCTGTGCTGGAGGCATATGAGCAAAATAGCCACATTTGTAGACTCATTCATTTATAGGGCAAGGGTACAAGTCTGCAAAGAGGTAGCAACTCAATGTTCCTATTTCCAGCTAAAGCTTAATGCAGTGGGTTACTCTATTGTTGAGAATGGCAATGCCGTGAATTCCCTTTTTGCTTTGCGTCCAGCGGGCATTCAGCTGCTCGACTGTGTGAGGGTTCCCCAGCTCTCAGCTATCATGTGTTCTCCAGCCAACACACTATGCTGACTGCCCCTGTCAGATACCTCAGGAACTTATTCACTTCTGGTTCAAAAAGCTGTAGCAAACAAAATTTGGCTTTCAAAATGTCCAGTTTCTTAAAATTCTGAATGATTATTCTCAAAATGAGGCTGCAACGTAACTGGTGCCAAAATATGATTCAAAAATGTTCTGTTGCCTAAGACACAGTGAAGGAAACTATTATCATTTGTGAAGCTGAGGGAAAGATAGCTTTCATCATATTTTAAGTCCTTTTTCTTTTTACAATTTCTTCTAGATTCTTTGGAGTAGATTCCTTCTTTCCCATGATTCAGGGAACTCTCTGAAATGTCACTTTCATCGTTTTCGGTCACAGATGGCGCAACTGTGGGTTGAGAAGCAAGTCCTCTAAATTCCCTTTTTTTATTGAGGTAAAATACACTGAAAATAAAATTTACCATTTTAATCATTTAAGTGCACAGTTCAGTGACATTAAATACATTCGTATTGTTGCACAACCATTACCACCATCCATCTTCATATCTCTTTTTCTCTTGCAAAACCGAAACTCTCTACCCATTGAACTGTAACTCCTCATTCCCTCTCCCCACTATAAACCCTGGCAACCACCATTCCATTTCTCTCTCAATGAATTTGACCACTCTATATATGTCATATAAGTGGACTCAGACAGTATGTGTCCTTTTGTGACTGGCTTATTTCACTTAGCATAATGTTTCCAAGGTTCATCCATGTTGTGGCATGTCAGAATGTCCTTCCTTTTTTAAGGCTGAATAATATTCCATTGTATGTATGTACCACATTTTGTTTCTCCATTCGTCCATCGTGGACACTTGGGTTGCTTCCGCATTTTGGCTGTTGTGTATAATGCTGCTATGAACATGGGTGTACAAATACTTCTCTGAGACTTTGCCTTCAATTCTGTTGGATATATACCCAGAAGTGGGATTGCTGGCTCATATAATAATTTCATTTTTAAGTTTTTGAGGAACAGTCACTCCATTTTCCACAGCAGCTGCGCTGTTTTACATCCCACCAACAGTGCATAAATGTTCCAATTTCTCTGCATCCTCACCAACAATTATTTCCTTTTTTTTCCCTAAAGATGGGCACTTGAGCTAACAACTGTTGCCAATCTTTTTTTTTTTCCCCCTTGCTTTTTCTCCCCAAAGCCCATCAGTATATAGTTGTATATATTTTTTTAGTTGTGGGTCCTTCCAGTTGTGGCATATGGGATGCTGCCTCAACATGGCCTGATGAGCAGTGCCATTTCTGTGCCCATGATCAGAACCAGTGAAACCCTGGGCTGCCAAAGTGGATCATGTGAACTTAACCACTTGGCCACAGGGCTGGCCCCAATTTCCTTCCCTTTTTTTTTTTTTGTGCTGAGGAAGATTAACTCTCAGCTAACATCCATGCCAATCTTCCTCCACTTTATATGTGGTTCACTGCCACAGCATGGCTGATAAGTGGTGTAGTTCCACACTTGGGATCCGAACCCGTGAACCCTGGGCCACTGAAGCGGAGTGCCTGAACATAACCAGTACACCATAGGGCTAGCCCCAATTGCTTCCTTTTTTTTTTTGTTTAGTGAAGAACTTTCTCTCTGAGCTAATGTCTGTACCAATCTTCCTTTATTTTGTATGTGGGATGCTGCTACAGCATGGCTTAATGAGTGGTGTGTAGGTCCATGCCTGGGATCTGAATCTGTGAACCCCAGGCTGCTGAAGTGGAGCACACGAACTTAACCACTACACTACTGGGCCAGCCCCTGTTTCCTTTCTTTGATGGTAGCCATCTTAATGGTAATGAAGTGGTTTCTCATTGTGGTTTTGCTTTGCATTTTCCCAGTGGTTAGTGATGGTGAGCATCTTTTCAAAGGGCTATTGACATTTATATATCTTCTTTGGAGCAATGTTTATTCAAGTCCTTTGCCTATTGGTTATTTTTTTTTTTAAGATTGGCACCTGAGCTAACAACTGTTGCCAATCTTTTTCTCCTGTCTGCTTTTTCTCCCCAAATCCCCTCAGTACATAGTTGTGTATTTTAGTTGTGGGTCCTTCCCGTTGTGGCATGTGGGATGCTGCCTCAGCATGGCCTGATGATCTGTGCCATGTCTGTGCCCAGGATCCAAACCGGCAAAAACCTGGGCCACCGCAGCGGACTACGGGAACTTAACTACTCAGCCATGAGGCCAGCCCCGGGTTGTTTATTTTTTTGTTATTTCCCTTTTTAAAACCCATGATCTCTTATGAATATATTTTCTTTTATTTAAAAATAAAATAGCATAACATTTAAAAATAATAACAGTTTTACATGACATTTAAACATGTAAAAAAGATTTCAAAAACAATTTTACATGCTTTTATAAAACAAGAAAACAAAATATACTTATTCTTGTTGTGTATGCATAGGTTCTGGTAAAATTTTGCAATTTCAGAGTAATGATTTATTGGATGATAAAGGATACCAAGGTTTTAGAAATTATAGCAGATATAACGAAAGATTGCTAGTAGGAGCACAGGAGAAGTTCAGGGATGAAGTTAAATTGGTCTCTGAAAATATACAGTTTTATACCCTAACCTTCTATATTGGGAGAATTTAGAAAACATGTGAATATATAAGCACACATTCCGTTAGTGGTAAGAGCAACCATGTCCTTACGTGTGATGAAGTCTCTTAAAAACCCCCCTGTATACCGATAAGACAACGACAGTGAAAAAGATAGTATTATTATAAAAATAGTTTTGAATTTACAGACCCCCCCGACAGTGTCCCAGGGGCCTTTGGAGTTCCCTGGAATGTACCTTGAGAACCAGTTTTTCAGGTTATCTCCCTAGAAGTGGAATTTCTGTGTTGAATGTTAGGTATGTCTTCAGCTTCACCAGATAATGCCAATGTTTTCCCAAAGTAGTTGTTACCAATTTGTCCTCTAACCATCAACATAGTGAAGATTTCTCCACCTCTCTCATTGTTATCTTGTGCTAGTTTGAGTTCTCAGAAGCAGATGTCAAGACAGGATTATAAATTCAAGACATGTTAAGGAAACACACGTGAAACATAAAGGAGAAGCAGAAAGCAGCAAGATCCTTTGGACCATGATGCAGGTCTGGCACCTGTGAAGGAGACGGGGAAGGAGAGAGGGCTGGGTAGGAGGAGTCTCAGATCTGAGCACCATTTGAAGAAAGCTTCTGTCAGCCTGATGGCAAGTCTTCAAGCCGGTGAGTGGTCAGAGGGTTCTGTATGTCACAGGAATGAGCTTGCATTGGCACCTCCACTGTGCTCAGTCCTTGGATGGCAGCCACATGGGAAGCTCAGCCTTTGTGAATCCAGAGGGTCAACAGCTGGAGTCATCAGTCAGTTACGTTCCTCACAGATGGGGATCTGGCCATTTCAAGGCCTCCATGCATTTTATTTCCCTTGGATGGGTTGAGGATCTTATCCTATAATATTTGTTTGCACTTCCTACTCTGTAAATTTCCTAATCATTTTTCTCCCAGATTTCTGTTCGATTGTCTTTTTCTTACAAATTCATAAGGGCTTTGTTTGTATATAAAAATAATTAACCTCATGTTTTGTCATATATAAGTATTTTATTTCAGTTTGCCATGTATCTGTAGATTTTGTGTGTGGTTTACTTTTTCATACAAATAATTTTAATTTTGACAGATGAATCTATTGTTTTTTTCTTCTTTTATAGCTTCTTGGCCTTTTGAGTTGCTTAAAAAGTTTTCCTCAACTCCTGTATCATATAAAATATTCTCCTAAATTTTTTTCTAATGTCTTGTAGTTCTGTTTGCATTTACATCTGTGATTCATTTGGTTTTTTGGGGGGTATATGTATACAACGAAGTAGGAGTTTAAATTTGTTTTCTTCTAGCTGGATAACCAGTTATACAAGAATTATTTGTTAAACTATCATTCTTCTCCCATGGTATTGAAATGCCATCTTTATTCTGTCTACGCTGAGATTCCTAGAAATGTGTAATTTTGATATTCCTCAGTACAAATATTCACTTCAGTCCCGAGAAAAGAGCAAAACAATCAGATCATTCTGAGAAAACAAATGATACCAAGTTGATACTTGTGTATGAGTAAGTGACAGTTCACTAAAAGTTAATATAAGATTACCTGAGGCTTAATATATACTGTTTCCGTTTTATACAGGAAAAAGAAAAAGAAAAAAATCTGCCTCCCAGCAATGTCACAAACAATGATGATTTTCATGTTAAATTTGACTTTCAGCTTCTTAGAAAGGAAGGCAGGAATTATAGTGAAAACATATGGAATGATATAAATTCTCAGCTAAGTACAATTTTTAGCCTATTTGCTATTTCAAAATGGAAATATTCCAGTAATTGGTTTTATGAAAAATTATATATTTGCTTGCATATAGACGTACGTAGATAATATATATATAACATATATATGTTTACATATATAAAAATTCCCCCCTACTGAAACAATGATCTGGGTTCAAATCTTGGGTCCGTTTACTAGTCATGCAAATTATGCAAATTACTTACCTTTTCTGAAACTCAAATTCTAATAGCCCATTGTGATAAAAGCCAGTTGTCACGTCATCAGTAAAATGTCCCTGTGCTAAATCTTGTGATTATAAATGTTAGGCAATATACTTAATCACACCATTCTTTACAAATTCTCACCATCGGGCCTTTTGATACAACAATGAGTTAGCTGTGCTACCTCCTGCATCAATGTGCAGAGGCAAGTGAGTGCTGACAGCCCTACCTACCCAATCCAAGGACGCAAAATTAGTCTTCAAATGTTTTCCCAAATTGTTCAGCCACTACTAGAGAAGCAATTTTCTCACCAGTGGAGTGATCATTCTTGGAAGCTACACATAACTTAATTGACCCTGTATGAAGGAGCAACCCTTTCAAGGAAATCCCTAGGGAAGGATTATTTTCCCAACAAGTAGAGACCAAGTCGTGGAGGTTTCTCAATGACTGGGAGACATTTGGCAGAACAAAAACTTGGAAGTTGTGGTTTGCAAGGGTGTGTGCAAATCTTAGCACGATACATTCTAGCTTAGGTATCAGAAGGTGGCGTGACTGCAAGTATGATTGTTTTGTGGGTGAAGTACAGAGATAGATTTCTTAGCAACAAATAGGAGCTCTAGGGGGAAAATCAGGCTAAACCCCAAAATGGCACAACCCTGAATGTTGATGTCATTCCTAAAGAACACTTTAGCACTTGCTCTAAAAATACACACAAACGCTTGAAGGAAAGCTATATGAATGCAACTCTCTCATTTGCTCCTGGCATGTTATTGAACTAATGCCACCACGTAGGAGCCTAAGTATCTTTGAATGTCTGAGGAAAATGGAGATTTCTAAGCATTAAAGGAGAACTTAGCCCTTTGAAAGTGGTAATGACTGTCATTTCAAACTCAATTATTTCCATGCTTTATTCACTGTTAATAAGTTTCATTACCAGCTGTGCAGTGGTAAATGGAGAATGAAATTCAAAATCAGACTCTTTCAGGTCTGTGTTTTACTGTGATCTAACAGAACATGATATGTCCATGTTATGTTATGCCAATGACATACGTTGTCTCCCAGGGATCACTTTTCACGGCTATCCTTTTCATTTTTGGTGTTACTTACAGAATTTGGGGGAAAAGATCATTTGTGTATGGAAACTTGACTTTGTTTACATGGCCTCCTCAATTTTAGGTAGAGTAAATGCATAATCCTGCCAATCATAATATGCTCTTCCCATCACTTAAATACTTTGCAATTTTCTATAAACAACTTCATATGTCCCCTTACTTTGTGATTTAGCAAATTTTGCACATAGCAATTAGACTTGGCAGGCCATATTTATACAATAAAGTGTTACTTAGCACTTACAATAATATCTAAGGGTAGGAAAAGGAGTATTAAACTAACCTCTGAAAAAATGGGGTTGGCAAAATATTTGAGAATTTTATTGTTAATAGGTTTGGCCTGCCCAATATTTGTAATAGAGCTTCCACTAGAGCTCATATTTTTCCTACAGGCTGAGGAAAGCAGAAAGAACTCCAGGCATTCTCACCTTTGCTGGAATTTCAGCGAGAGGGGTCACTGAAGTCAGGGAGAGTGCTGCCCCAGGCCCGACTCTTCAGAAGGTGGTGCACAGAGATTATGGACTCTGTCTTCTCTCTGACTCCATATCTCCTTCCACTCACCACCTCCATATTTGACATGGAAGATTTGTTGCCCGGCCTTAGAAAAGAAGACAGTCTTAGGTGTGAACAGTCATTCTTCTACATGTTTATTAATCCCAGAATATAGAGTAACAGTGCTGTGCGCTGGAAGTCCTCCACTGAGAATGACATGCAGGGTGACCCAGAACACAGGCAGAAGAATCATGAGGGTATAAGTTGTAACTAACATAAAGAAGCGCCTTCTATCTCTTGTACTAAGTCTTTTCTTTTTTAAGTGAAGCACTCCTTCCAAAAAAATATAAATATAAAATCTCCAAAGTCTTGGAAAATAAGGTGGCTCTACTAAAGTGTTTTTTAAAGATTCCACAAAAGGAAGAAATTACACCTTACAGTTCTGAGAAAAGTAAAACTTTCTGAAAATTCTTACTACGTTGTTCTCTCCTTAAAGGCTCTTGTCTTAGTAGCAGCTGCATAGTGCTTTTCTATATCATCCTCAAAACTCTAGTTAGTACATGGTCTTTTTCTTCTTTTCTCTCTTTGCAGATTTTCCTTCCAGGGGTGTCTTGATGTCCTTTCCTATGTACATTAATCTACTCCCTACTTCTGGCTTCAATTCTGTAGTTTACCCATTACTATAATTGTTAAAACCGAGGACCAAGTCCTATAGCTCAAGCAACAAAAAAGATGATTTCCTTCTTGGCAGTAGGGAGGGGCAAATGCTTCTATTTTAATAGTTTCATCCTTGTCACATGTGTTGCTGGGTATATATGGGAAACCTACCATAGGTGCCTCCTGGAAGATGGGCTCTTATGTCCTACAGACATCCCACCAGATCAGGGACCAACTGGCACAAGGAAAGCTAAGATCTAGTTTGCCAACCGTGACCAAAAGTTATACAAAAGTATAGCAAGTTAACAGGAAACCCTGATGTTATTTGGAAATACTTAAATCCATACCAGATTTTCAGATGTCTAATGAAAGTATTACAATTAGGGGGAAACCGGAGAAAAATGTTAGGTAAAAATGAGGCAATAATTGGAATTTTGCACTTGGTTTCATTGGCTGCCAACAATCTGAACGGTGCACAATGAAACCCATAAAACATGTTGCCAAATCTCTGGTCAATTGAAACTGCTGCGTTTCATTCTTCTGCGGTAAAAATGTCTTAATTTTGGCCATGTGATGTTATTTGTCTCCTCTGGTTTCTTGGAGACTAAAGGTCTCTTGTTAACTATGCTAATAAATAGAGGAGGCAGCAAAGACACCGGAGGAAGGAACACAGCAACAACACCCACTGAGGTCACTGTGGGAGTGACGACTGATGACTGGAGGCCCCACTAAAGGCACAGGAAGAAGGGAATGGGGAGCCATTTGAGGGTAAAAATGAACCCGCAGGCTGGCCAGGATTCTGGGGAGAGGCAGCGCGATGCAGGAGAGGGTGCTCGGGAATCATTAGGGACGATGTGGTGTTGGGCAAATTCCCTGGTCTCTCTGAGCCAGTCTTCTCCTCTTTAAACATGGAATTCTAGTGCAAAAGCTCCTCTGCCTGTGACCTTGCAATTTAACACATTTTACTGGTTCTGAGAGGCTCTTTGTTCCCCCTACATTTTAACGTATCTGAAATGGGGTCTGCTTTATAATCACTAGTGACTTATAATAACTGTTGTCTCACTGTACTTACTTACCATGGCCCCTGTGGATGTAAATATAAAAAATGCTAGTATCAGAGGCCCGCCCCGTGGCGTAGTGGTTACGTTCATATGGGCCGGGGTTGACCAGTTCAGATCTCGGGCATGGACCTATGTACTGCTTATCCAGCCATGCTGTGGCAGGCGTCCCACATATAAAGTAGAGGAAGATGGGCACAGATGGTAGCTCAGGGCCAGTCTTCCTCAGCAAAAAGAGGAGGATTGGTGACAGATGTTAGCTCAGGGCTAACCTTCCTCAAAAGAAAAAAGACTCAAAAAAGGCCAATATCAAAACTACAAAATGGGCATAGGAGGCTTGGAAGAAAACTTCAAGTGTGGAATATTTTTCTAACCCTCAGGAACTAAATGGTGACAGGGAGAGATGAGGGGGTGATGAATCAGATGTTTGTAGCAGTATCTCCTAAGCTGAAGTCAAAAGTCAGCTAAGCGTACGTGACTCAAAACAGACGCAAGAAACCGGGACCCATGGCTCAATTCTTTGATATATTCTTTTAAGAAATGCGCATCACCAGTGCTGCTGAGGAAGAGAGGAAAGTATTATATTGAAAAATGTGGACAACAGTTCTGAGTCGGAAAGTACTTCAGAAGACAGCCTCTGAATATGCAGTGGGTTAGGGAAACTTTAACCAGTTTGTTTCCCCTGAATTTCCTATGTGTGCAGGAGAGGGAGATGTGATTTTAAAAGATACTCTGAGACTGAAAAAGCTTTCTCAGTGAGTAAAAAATGAGCGTTATAAGTGGCAAGAGTGCATATCGTTTCTCTCTAATCGGAAATACTTTTTGCTTTCTTATTCTTAAAATATTTGTGTGTCTTCATGGCAAGTCATCTTAGATTCACCAAGTTGCAGTGAATCGATACAAATCTACCTGTTAAAGCAAAAGCTTGTTAATGTTGCCCAACACCAAGAGATGGCGACAGTGGACACCGCGGGCCGCGGGAGCGGAGTGTGTGAACTTAACCACTTGGGCACGAGGCCAGCCCCTCTTTTGGTTTCATAACCAAAAGAAGACTGAACAATACCCTTGTGGAAGATGTCCGTAAGTAGAAGAGTTTGTAGCTTCTTCATAGGGTTAATGTAAACCCTAATGTGTAACCCTTCCAAGGGTTATTGTGTGTTAAATTATAAACAATTTATGAAAAGATCCTAGTCTAGTCTGGTACAAAATAGTTTATAAGATCATAGTTTTCATTATTAATAATAAAAGGTATATATTATATGTGTGCAAGCAAAACAAAGTGACTTGGGGTTTTGTACTTTTATGAATCAATACATTTAGTCATAGGATGGTAAAGTGACTTGCCCAAACCATATAGTTTGCTCTCCTGGAACTAGGACTAGAATTAGGTTTTCTTGATTCAATCTATTGTCATGTGTATCCATTTGTTGAGTAAACTACATGCAGGCCACCTCAGTGGGTCCGTGGGCTGCACAAAAATAACTACAGTGTAGTCATATCGCATGGGCATTTACCTTATCTCAATTCAACTAAGGCTCTGGGAACTGTGAGAGAAAGCAGGACATGACAATTCAAAGAGAGCAGCTGGCTCTGTCTGCCTTCCCACTCAATAAGCACGTGTCCAGAGTGAGTGTGAGATGGGAGTTGTGAACGTTTCTTTTCCTCAGTAGGCTCAGTTCTCAAGTGCTTCTCATGATGTCAGGATCTCACCTCACTGAGAGTGACCATTGTTTTTAGAGATATGCATGTTTCCTACAACACAGCGCTTAAACACAAGTGAACTACTCCATTGATTCTTTGACATGTAGACAACAATCTGTTCTAATGCGAGAAGTACAACCAGCTGTGTTGGACTTACTGGGAGATAGAAATTGGATTTGCTTATGTTTGCTTGCTAGTATGCTTGCAAAAATACTTCATACAGTGTTTCATAGGTCAAAATGTTTAAGGAATTTTCAAGGCTAACTTTGTATTTTTAAAATCTTGGAGCTTGTAGTGGGTGAAGAAGAGTACAGCAATGGGTTTGTGGGTGAGGCAGTGACAAGATGGATCAGAGAGGAGAAAGACTGACTGAGGGAAACCAGGTAGGGGACTCTTACAATACTTCAAGCAAATGATAACAGGAGCCTCAGCCACTACAGTGGCATCAAGGACAGAGAAAAAGGGACCAGTAGAGGAGATATGGATAAGGCAGAAACAACAAGTAGGGAACGACTAGCCATGGAGTATTCTAGAGAAGGAGTTAAAGCTTACTTTGAGTTTTCTAGTCTGGTAGATTAGGATGATGATTGGGAGAAAAATGACAACTGAAACAGGGGACATATAACATGAATCATTTTATCAGTTTGACGGAACGTTGAGCAGCCCAAAGTATGAGGTCAGTTGTGAATGTATTGAGCAGGAAGGGCTTGAGAAATATCCAGATGGAGATGTCCAGTATGCAGAGAACATGAAACTTGTATTTGGAAGTGTTTAGGTCCCCATATTTTGATCTAGTGGAGAAGATACAACTTTAATTACCTGCCTTCACTAGACTGAGAAGTATAAAACGAGGTAGTCTTAAATTTTAATGTCCTGAATTACAGTGGTTCTAGCCCCACTGATTCATTGCCCAACCACAGCTCCACCTTATTTGATTCTTTGCTCCCCAGCAAGCAGAACCTGAGGCAAAAGCTTGTGCATTACTTCTTGGTTAGGCATATAACCCCTGGTAACAGAAATGAGGGAAGAGGGGAGTGAGGCAGCAAAGGAGACAAACTGATGTGAGTGTGTTAATGAGATTGCTTCCCCTTGATATCAAGGGTGGTTGATTACTCAGTCTTCCAAGAGTCCAGAGACATGACTAGTTCTCAGGAGAACCCAGGGAGAGGAAGTGGGATTGACTTATTCTCTGGCTACATTTCAATAGGTCAATATTTGTACTATGAAGTAACAACTTCCCTACACTTCCAGGTGGCTCTCGCATGGGTACTGTGGGGATGCCACTGTCTTTAAAGCCACAACGTCAATAAGGAAGCCTTGGGGCAAGGGACAGCAAGTGGGAGGTATAGCATGAGGTGAGGACTCTTGTATTTCACCTCGTGGACTCATGGCTGGTCACCACAGCAGTGTCTGGGTGGGAACAAATTGCTAAGGCTGTGAAGCGAGGGAAGGACAAGAGGACCTGAGGAGTCAATTTCCGACCTAAGTATGCCGCAAGAAGTTTTGAGAGTCCCCAAAAGGATGCCTGACATGTGCCCACAAACCAGTCTTCCCATTTCATCTACCATGGTCTCTCCATCTTGGCTCCCCCAACTGATGCTTCTGCCTTGAGTTGCCCAAGAAAATGGTGCTACCTCTGCTGGCAGTGATCTTCGGGAAACATGGTGTCTGAGTCAAGCCTATGGTTCTCTGATGCTGCCAAAGCCACTACTATTAGAAGTCAGAATTGTTCTGGTTAAGTGTCGAGGTTGGGAACAAGGGAGAGGACAAGAACCCAGTCTCCAGCCTCTTGCCACATTTTCTCAGCAGCCCTTGAAGAACTTTGCTCTTTCTGGTCCCATAAAGTCCCACAGAAAGCTGCTTCTTCAATTTTTCCCTTCCATATCTCATCTTCTTCAAACCATCCTTCTCACGATGCCGCACACAAAAACATTTCTCTTCTGAACTCCTTATTGCCATCAAAAGCAAACAAACAAAACTACCTCTCAACAAATAACAAACCTATGCCCTCCCCCCCAACAAAACGAAGACAAGAAGAAGCTCAGAGAAACTGTCTTAAGCAAACACAGGAATTTATGTGGGAATTCAGCACACTGAATAACAGTTCAACTGATAAGGACACTTTTCAGTTTCTCCTAAGACCATGGGTGGCTCCTTACTTTTCACTTATGTAACCAGAGGGACCTACTCCAGTGACCTCCTCCCTACAAAGAGCACTCTAATGCCAAGAATTAATGGAAATCTCTACTTGAGAGAGAAAATTGCAGAGAGAGATAATCCTAGAAGTTAACTATTACTTGACTTAACAGATGAGTGTCTTAGCCTGGTTTTCCCCAAAACAACCTGAGGCAAAGGCTTGCAGCAAGAAATTTGTCTGGGGATTGTATCCCAAGGAGCAGGATTTAGAAGGGAGTAAAAACAGGCAAGGCAGGAAAGCCAACCCAAGATTCTGCTATGGAATTGTTTACTACTAAGGGCGACTGGTGTTTCTGTCCCGGGACCTTGTGAGCAGCTGTGTGACATGAAGGTCACGACCATTCACCTAAGGGCTAAAAGGAAGAATAAATATCGATCTATTGCCTCTTCTCCCCCATTGGTCAAGGATGGCCTCAGAAGTGTTGATTTATCTGCATATTTGTATTTCAAGTTCCCTGCAGGTGACCCATGTGGAGAAGTAAGAGGTACCTATTGGGGACCCACAGTGAGGTGCCGTGGATTGCACCCGTGAGAAACTGGTTGAAACCTGTGAGGACTAGTTGCCACAGTCCTGGCTGGAGGGGGAAGTGGACTGAGAGGATCTGAGTGGTGCACAAGAAGATCTGACCCAGTAAGATTTTCCCATGGAGCAGGAAGAAGAGAAGAGGCCCCAGAACACACACACACTTGGGAGTTTGGAGGAAAGACAGAATGGGCCGAAAAGAAAACAATGAAAAGGCATCAAAGAGGTAGGAGGAAAATAATAGTACTAACAATTGTTAGAGTCACAAGAACCATTGCAGGAGCAACGATGATAATGGCAGCAGGCACTCTATAAATGTAGACGAAGTGACAGGCAGGCACTATTCTAAGCTCTTTACATACATTTACTCATTTGATACTCACAACCCTATGAGATGGGCACAGTTATTTTCCCCATTTTACACATGGGGATATCGAGTTACTGAGAAGTTAGGATCACAACTTGTAATCGGTAGAGACAGGATTCGTCTCCAGAGCCTGTACTCTTAACCACTTTGTCGTGCTGACCTAAGGAATATAAAGCATCCATGAGACAGCAGAGGAGAATTCCACAGAGACGGAGCAGGCAGGGGTCAGCTTTACTTAGTAGGGAGAGGACAATGAAGACTAACGAATGGCCATCTGATTTCTGACCAAGAGGTAATTGGTCACTTTTGAAAATGCAGTTTGAGTTGAGTGGTGAGCCAGAACACAGACTGGAAAGAGATGAAGATGGGGTGGAGCCCAGGTCCATTTCTAGAGATATTTGCTAATGAAAAAAATCAGTGTAGTATTTTAGTGTAATACCTTCCTGTCCTAATTTTCTAATAGAAGAGAGGGATCCTGTATCTAGAGAAGGAGAACGCAATCAGCTGGACTCTCAACATTTCCAAGTTTGAGTTGGCATAGTTCTCTCAGGTACAGAAAATGTCCCTTAGGTGGTGCCCCTCAGGCTAAATGCCATCAAAGAAAGGTTGGGAAGCAACACAGGACCCATCAGAGAATGAAGAAGCCTTTGGAGAGAAGAATAATGAACAGATTTTCATTCTCATTCTTTGCCATTTGTGATTTCCCACAAAATGGTGGAAAGGGACATGTTCTCTTGCCAACCTTCTCTTTGCCTCCTCCTGCCTCATTATCTGAGCCCAGTCATTATACTACATTTTCTGTGCCTTTGGATAGAAAAGCCAGCTCTTCAAACCATAACATTGGCAGCAGTTTTCTTCCTACAGTTTGTAAAAATTAAATCACAAATCAAAAGAATATGAGCCAAACATGCCACAGCCATTTGGATTTACATGAAAGGGAAGCCATCAACACCTCCCTATCTTGGTTGATGAATGTATCTGATATTTCAGACTTCTTTCTTGGTTCTTTCATGACCGCAAGACCAAAAGTAATCAGTCCAATTAGACAAACTTCCAGATTATAGCTCTGAAGTCAACTCAACAAGTAACATATCCAACAATATAATTTGCCAAGTTTAATTCAGAGGTTCAGGGAGGGTGGAGGGTGGAGAGGACACGCTTTCTGATTCATCGCAGCAGCTAAGGCCATCTTCCAGTCTGAACACAAAGCAGACAAAGAATGAGACACAAACTAGATTGGGGGCACTGTAACTCCTGATCATCATGTTTCCCAGTATTGAAAAAAAAAAAGAAGAAGTAAAACAAGTAAAACTGAAGTTAAGAAAGTTAAGAATACCATCTAGTAAAAGCCCTCAAAATAGTTGCAAATATGTAAAATACTTTCAAAGGAATAAGTTAACTGTTAAAAAATATATATATATCAAACCCAAAGAGAGACAGAAGAATATATAAATAAATATTTACCGATTATGATGGTAGGATGGTCTTTCTTAGCATAGAAAGGAAAAAAACATAGAAAGATTAAGAGATTTTACCACATGAATATTTAATTTTTCTGTACTGCACAAAAACCAGCATAAACAAAATCAAGGCCTAAGAGAAATGGAAAAATATATTTGCAGCACATATGATACACAAATGGTTTATATCCTTAGTTTTACTTTTAACAGATTTATTGGGATATAATTTACATACCATATAATTCACCCGTTTAAAGTATACAATTAATGGGTTTTAATATATTCACAGAATTATTCGATCATCACTATAATTAATTTTAGCATTTTTTACCACCTCAAAAAGAAACCTTTGTACCCATTAAAAGTTACACCCCATTTCCTCCCAACCCCAGCCCTAGGCTGTTTCCACTTTCTGTATCTATATGCATGCCTATTGAGGACGTCTCATATAAGTGAAATCATACAAAAAACGGTCTTTTGTGACGGGCTTCTTTCACTTAGCATAATGGTTTCAAAATTCATCCGTGTTGTACCATCTCCTAGTACTTGGTTTATTTTTTTCAATTGAAATATAGTTCACATACCATAAAATTCACCCTTTCACAGTTTACAATTCAGAGGTTTATTATATATTCACAAAGTTATGTAACCATCACTGCCATCTAATTCCAGACATTTCATCACCCCAAAAAGAATCACCATACACATTGGCAGTCACTCCTCATGTCCCCCTCCCTCTAGTCCCTGATAATCCCAAATTTCTACTTTCTGTCTCTATGGATTTACCTATTCTGAACATTTCATATCAAGCTAGATGCCTTTTGCATCTAGCTGCTTTCCCTTAAAATATTCTTTTCAAGGGTCACCCATGTTGTAGCATGAATCAGTACTTCATTCTTTTTTATGGCCAAATAATATTCTATTATATGGATATACCACATTTTATTTATCCATTCACCAGCTGATGGACATTTGGATTATTTCCACAATTTAGCTATTAAGAATACTACTGATATGAACATTTATATATAAGTTTTGTGTGATTTTTTTGTGAATTTATCTTTTCGTTTCTTTTGGATATAAACCTAGGAGTGGAATTGCTGGGTTAAATGGTAAGTTTATCCTTAACGTTTTTGAGAAACTGTCAGACTATTTTCTAAAGCAGCCGTATCATTTTACATTCCCACCAGCAATGTATGAAGGTCCAATTCCTCCGCATCCTCCTCACAACACTTGTTATGATCTGTCTTTTAGTGTCAGCCGTCTTAGTGGGTGTGATGTGATACCTCATTGTGGTTTGCATTTGCATTTCCCTAATAGCTAATGACGCTGAGAGTCTTTTCATGTGCTTATTGGCCATTTGTATATCTTCTTTGGAGAAATATCTGTTCAAATCTTTTGTCCATTTCTTAATTGGGTCATTTGTGTTTTTATTGTTAAGTTGTAACAGGTCTCTATGTATTCTGGATACAAGTCCCTTATCTGGTAGGTAATTTGTAGATATTTTCTCCCTTCTGTGGGGTTTCTTTTCATTTTCTTGATGCTATTCCTTGAAGCACAAAAGTTTTAAATTTTGATGAAGTCCAATTTCCTTATTTTTTATCTTGTTACTGGTGTTTTTAGTGTCGTATCTAAGAAATAATTGCCTAGTCCAAGTTCATGAAGACTTACCCATATGTTTCTTCTAAGAGTTTTATAATTTTTAGATCTAACATTAAGTCTTTGATCCATTTTGAGTTAATTTCTATAGATGGTATAAATTCTTTTGCATTGTTTTGCGTGTGGATATCTAATAGTGCCAGCACCATTTGTTGAAGTGACTATTCTTTCCCCATTGACTTGTCTTGGCACTCTTGTCAAAAATCAACTAACTGTAAATGTAAGGACACATTTTTGGACTCTTAATTGTGTTCCACCAATCTATTTGTCTATCTTCATGCCAGCACACACTGTCTTAGTTATTGTAGCTTTGTAGTAACTCTGAAATCTGGAATTGTAAGTCCTCCAACTTTGTTCTTCTTTTTCAAGATTGTTTTGGTTATTCTGGGTCCCTTGAGTTTCTGTATGAATTTTAGGATCAACTAGTAAATTTCTGCAAAAATTCCAGCTGGGATTTTGATAGGCATTTTGTTGAACTTATAGATTAATATTGGGAGTGTTACCATCTTAAGTTTTTCAATCAATGAACATGGGATATCTTTCCATTTACGTAGGTATTCTTTAACTTCCTTCAGTATTTTTTTGTAGTTTTCAGAGTACATCTTGTACTTCTTTTGTTAAATTTATTCCTAAGTGTTATTTTTTAATGCAATTTTGAATGGAATGGGATTGTTAATTCTTCTTTTTTTTTGGTGAGGAAGATTGGCCCTGACTAACATCTGTTGCCAATCTTCCTCATTTTTGCTTGAGAAAGATTGTTGCTGAGCTAACATCTGTGCCCATCTTCCTCTATTTTGTACGTGGGACACCACCACAGAATGGCTTGATGAGTGTTGTGTAGGTCTGTGCCCAGGATCCAAACCTGTGAACTCCAGGCAGCTGAAGTGGAGTGCGCAAACTTAATTACTATGCCACTGGGCCAGCCCCTGGAATTGTTAATTCTTAATTTCATTTTTGGATTGTTCATTGTTGTATAAAAATACGATTGATTTTTTAATGATGATCTTATACACACACATTGCTGAACTTGTTTATTACTTTTTTGGTGGCTTCCTTAGGATTTCTATATACAAGATCATGTCATCTGCAGACAGAGATAGTTTTACTTCCCATATCCTTAACTTTTAACAAATTCTTACAAATCAATGGGAAAAAGACAACAATCACCCCAATAAAACATTGGCAGTGAATGTGAATAAGCAGTTCACAAATCGCTGTAGGTGGCAATAAAATAAGCTTAGTCTCACTAGGAATTAAAGAAATGCAAAGTTAACTAATATGATACTATATTTGCCTATCAAAATGACAAGGCATAAAAAAAGAAATGTTATCCATTTTTGGCCAGAATCTCACATTGAGGGATGTACAATTCTCCTGTAGGGTAATCTGGGATTGTGTATTAATTGTTTTAAAAATGTTTACAGTGCTTATCCAGTAATTCTTGTTCCAGAAATTTATCCTAAGGAAATAATCAGAGATGTGCACAATGATTTATGTACAAAGAGGTTCATAAAGCATTGTTTGTAATAGAGAAAAATGGAAAGAACTCAAACGCTCAACAATAGCAAACAGATAAATCCATAACCATTCAATGGAATACACTACCACAGAAAATTAATTGCTAGAGATATGCAAGGTCATAGGAACATGCTTAGGAAATAAGCATATATAATATGATTCCAATTTTGTTCAAAAATTACTTTACACACGTGTGTATCAATATATCTCCACAGTGGATTATTGCCGGATGAGGAAATATGAATTCGTGGGGTTTGTTCTCTACTTTATATTGCTTTGTATTCTCCGATTTTTAAATTTATACACATTTATTCTAAGAAAAACCCATAAAATCATTAGGAAAACTTGCTGAGTGTGATGTTCTGTTCCTTAGAGTCTCTAGAGCTAGGATGATTGAAGGATTGTTAGAAACCAGATTCTTACAAGTATAAGGAAGGCTGTGCAGCTGTTAGTAGCTGAAACTACTAGTAGCCAAGTACTAGTAGCGAAATTGAGAGTGTTCTGAGCTCTGTTGCCAGCCTAGAACATACAGCAGACCTTCTTCTAAAAAACTGGGAACCACTGAGAGAATGATGCACTGAGCGTTAGAGCCAAGGCTGAGAGATCACACCATGGAGAAACACTGGAAGAACATGATTTGGGCCACCAGGTGAGCTTACTCATGAGTAAGCCACATGAGTAGAAAGTCTGCTAATGAGTAGGAAGAGGATGGACACAGAGAGGAGCTGAGTCATGTTAATGGCGGAGCATTTGAGTCAAATTTCACCCACTCCTGCTGAGACTGCCAGACCTGCCCCAGATGCAAAACCTACCTCCAGTTCCCGTTCATTCTGCACCTGCTTTTTCCCCTGGATTTCCATGGCCTTGTTCACGGACACTAACGTCCTCATTTCTGGAGGTGACGTGAGTGAGCTTCTGTTCCTGCAAGCAAGAGCCTTTCTAAAAATTATACTGGGTGATGCAGAGGAGGATGAACTCGAGTCTGCTGGCAAAGTACTCTAAACAGTTTGGCTAGAGCAGAGTGCAGAAAAGGAGGGTGATGGAAGATGTTGTGCACCTGAAACTAATATAATGTCATGTGTCAATTACACCTCTAAAAAATTAAAAAGTACACATGAGATAATACATGTGAAAACACTGTGGACATTGTAAAACTCAGCACAATTTATAGCTATTATACTTAATTCCAATATGGAGGGCCATTTGCAAATTATTTTTGCCAAAATAGAGGCAAACTGATCGTTTGCCCGGATCACATACTGATGGCTGTAAAGCAGTTATGAATTAAAATTTCAAAGAGTTTCAAGAGACCTAAACATTAATCTTCCTCTCCCAAATCTCACTGAGATGACCAAGATATAAAATTAAAAGAAATATAAAATTAAAATTGAAGAACTCATGTGCTGCATATCACCTAGTCCTGACCGAGGTTCATCTGAGGGTTCTGAAGAAGGCAGAAACAAAGGTCATGCGGGAAGAAGAGACATGTAGAAACAAGGAAGCCCAATTTGTGAAGATTTATTGTGGACTTTATTTCCAAAATTTGTCACTGAATCTTAGAATCATCTCCTCCAGCCCATTGTCTGACACTTTAACATCCCCTATATTAGTTGACTCTCCTGGTTATTATTGACAGACAGTCAACTCAAACTGGCTTAAGCAAATAAAGGGAATTGATTGATTGTCTTAACTGAAAATTTCAGTGGCAGTGGTGGTTTCAGGCATAACTAGATGCTGAGCTAAAAAACTGTCATCAGAAATCAATTTCTCCTTGTTTTGTTTTCCTCTGTTTTGGCTTTATTCTCAGGTAGGCTTTTCTCGTGTGGTGACTCCTAGTGGCTTAGAAACTGAATAAGAGGAAAAAATTTTTCTTCCCCTAATAATTTCAGCAAAAGTTCCAGGATTTAATTTGACTGGATCAACTTGGTCATGTTCTCAGCTTGGAACCCATACTGTGGCCAGATGGATGAGATGCCCTGAATAGTACCCCCTGAATTATCCGTTAATTCCTGCAGCCAGGGGACAGTGCTACCTTAACTTTATGGACAAAGAGTGGGGGAAAGATGGTTCCGCAAAAGAAAATCAAAGGGCTGTTACCAGAAAAGAGAATGAATACTTTGCAGACAAAATCGACAACTGTCTCTAAGTCACCCAGGCCAGCTTCAATAACGTGGTCTCCCTACTTGGGTTTGCACATTTCCAGTGTCTGAGGCACTTGACTCCATTGAGCTCAGCTGGGCTTATTGGAGTTCTTCCTAACATCAATTCCATATCTATCTCCTGCTGTATCCACTCTTTGCCACTCTCAGTAATTCCTTTGGTCCATATGGATAAAAAAGGATGAATTAAGTGAATCAATTCATGATTCACCACCTCTTCCTGGAAATTAATATACCTACATTGGGTTTTGTTTGTTTTACATCCACCCTCAGGATCTGATTACCACTTCTAACCAATTTTCTCTAGTCCTCCAAACAGAGACCCCGAGACCTCTGTTCTGAAATGGCCCGAGGCCCTGACCCTGCTCATAATTGAAGGGACTTAAGAGTGGGAGCCCATAGAGGATGGGAGCGTGGGAGTGAGGTGAAGGTTTTCTATCTTGGGAAAGTAGAGAGTCAGCAGTCTCAGTGGGGGACAGAGCAGGAGCCTGGCTGTCCTGGCCCAGGCCCTGGAAGAAATATCCAGCCAACCCCTCCAGCTGGTGGAAGGGAAATTACAGGAGAAAGAAGCCAGCAGCCTATATGACCCTCTCCCCTGCTAGCTTGTTCTTTCTCAAAGTATTGTCCTCAGCCCAAGGGTGATCTCATCATGGACCTCAAACTAATTAAAAAAGAAAGTTGTTTCTTAAAATCCCCACATGTAATAGCACACAATTCCATAAACTTTTGCTTACATTTATGAATAAAGGCTACTTATTGGCAAATTCTAATTGAGGATTACTAAAATATGGTAAGAGGATGAGCTATTAAGAAAAAAAAACCACACTTTTTTTTATGTATTCTGAGTTTTTTTGTTTATTTGACTTCTTTTTTTCTGCTAAAGACTAAACCAAGAATGAAGCATCTGCTTCCCAGACCCTCTGCCGCAGAGAAACCAGACTTCCACTATGATTCTAAAGTTTCTAGCACTCTATACACTACTCCACTCCCACAGGCAAATGGATTCTGTGCTTCAGGACCATGAAAGGGATGGATAACGGGCTGCTGGGAGTTGGAAAAGGCAGCATTGACTGGACTGAAGGGAGAAGGCAGAGGCTGAGAAAGGGATGGGTCTGGTGGGGTTGTGGGTCCAGCAGAAGGTCAGGGTGGACTTGCTCTCTAGGGAGGTGGCTGCATGGTGCACCTGGTGAAGCCAAAGAACAGGCTGAGCTCTCTGGAAACTGCATGAGATTTGGGGGGTCAGGTTTGATCTGAAGGAATGGTCACCTGGTTTTGTTCAAAACAGACTAGGCTGCCCTAGCAAAAAGCTTGCAGTGACAGTGATGGGCGGAAGACCTGGGGGCCATTCCCCAAATGTTCTGGACTGCGTGAGTCCAGAGACTCTCACTGGACCCTAGAGTGGACTGAGCCCTCCCCTCCTTATAACGATATTGTGCCTCTCAATAATCTGGCAAATAGGGTTTAGAGCTAGAATTTAAAAGTATTGTCAGTTTTCCTGCATCTGAGTGTCATGGATCGGATTCATAACTTCATATCTGGCAGTCGTAAACCAGAATTAGCAAATTATTAGTGCCTGCTGAAGGCTAGTTCAGTGTTTAACTAATAGGTCTGGCAGGGGCACCATCATTTGGCTTCTACTCTATGAGGTATTAGGAATTCCTACCAATTTCAGAAAGGATGCATACTTATCTGTGTATCATCAGTGTTGATTGGAGCTTTCCATGGTTTTCAAGTGTCAATATTCTAGCTTTTTCATTATTTCATTAATTTTTAATCTTACTGTTAGTAAATGATGATGCTTCATCGTTATCATTTTAGGTTGCTGTCGTTTGTTCAGTTAACCCTAAGGTGTGCCTGATGATGTATATTTGCATCAACAGAATTTCACCCTATAATTTCCCCATATCTGAATAGATTTTTAGACATCTGTTTGTGGCTCAAATATCAAACGTCCATTCCTTATTGCTAAAACAGATGTTTACGTGATCAGCTGCTCTCCTCCCCTGATCTACTTGAGTGGTGGTATTTGATTGTGATCGTCAATTTTTTTTTTCTGTTAAAATTGGGAATGGATGGGGTAGGTAGACTAAGTGTCCTCTACTTACTAAATGAGCCCTATCACTAAGTGTGGGGACTGCTACTCAGGGACATAACCTCCCTGCAGTCTCTGAGGCCTGTGGCTTCCTCTCCACTTACTCCTGTGCTTGCCTTTTATCCCCAGAAGTTCCAGGAACAAGAGATAAAATTCCAGTTTATCAGTTTCAGCATTGGAACCATATGTTTTCATTTGTTATATAAAGATACGAAGACGTACTAGATTATATAGATAAACTAAAAAATTTTGATGAGTCAGCAGCAAAAATACTGGAAACTAAATTACTTTTGATGATAATTGATATAAGACTTAATTTCTACCTTGCAAGTAAGCTATTTCCTAGCACTGATGCGAAATTTGATTTGGGGGATAATGTTTTAAGATGAGAAAAAAAATTGCGCTTTAATACTTAAAAATTCAGAAAATAATGTAACAAATGTCATTGTATCCACCACCCACAATGAATAAACGTTAACATTTTATAATATTCTCTCATTTATTTCTTTAAACTAAAATATTAGTGGTACAGCTGGAGCCTTTTTTTACCGAGTTCTATTTCCCTCCTTCCCCAGAGGCAAGAATGCTCATGATTTTGGTATGTACTTAACTTCTAGTACATGTTTCTATACTTTTATTGCATAAGTATGTGCCCCTAAACTAAAGGTTGTTGTATGTTTCTAAATTTACTTAAATAGCACTATAATGTACATGTCATTCTCTAACTTTGCTTTCTCATTCAGTACTATGATTTTGAGGTTTATTTACACATATAGATCTAGTTGATTTCATCTAGAAAGTTGATTTCATCAAGAAAGACTCTATATGACTTTAAAGACTCTCTATACAAATACCACATTTATTTATCCATTCCCCTACTGATGACCAGTCGAGGTATACGGTATTCTGTAAGTTGTCAGCACAGCTATCATCTCCTGCAGGAAACTTTTTTTACCCTCCTCCTCCTCCCAACATTAGGTTGTGTTAAATGCCCTTGCTCTTCCTCCCTTGGCCACACATATCATAGGCTTCATCACATATTGTTGAAAAATGTCCCCCTTTGTCTTAGACTAGAGAGTCCTTAAGATTAGGGACCTATAATCTTTTCATAGTGTTCATGGTGTAGCTCCTAGGCCAGCACTATGCGTGGCACATGGTTGGTACTTTTTGATCAACGGATGAATGAATGATTCCGTGCCTATGTCAGTGGTTTGCTGATGTAGCTTAAAACCAAGGCCTCAAACTAAGCACTCCTGAAGCCAGGGTGTTCTACCTGCCAGACGAGATGTTCCCTCCGGTTGAATCATGGCAGTCTCCTACTACTTGAGGTTACAGCAAATTAAGCTGATGGATATAACATTCTCAATTTTAAGTTTGTTACACCTTTGCCCCTTGATACCACTTGCTTATATTAAAATCTAATGTGAAAGGATATCTGCTTTAGTTCTAAATTATACATTTATTTTAAATTAAATAAATCACAATTTTCTGGTGTTTCATAATAAGCATCTGCACTTCCAGGTGCCCTGCCACTTGAATAAGTATGAGAACCACTGTGTTTACTATGTAAAAACATAGGCACTCAAGTAGTCCACTACTTTCATAAAGAATGCTTTTCTGATAATGTGTTTCAAAATAATAAATTTCCAGAAGTTTAAAACTAGTCTTGCGTGTTATAAAGGAGCATTCCCATCCCAGTCAGCAAAACTTTTCTAAAATTTGGAATAGTTATTATCGCACAGTCTGACTCCCTCAGCCCTGCCAACCTGGCAGCGGCAAGAGTGGCAAGTTGCTTCAGAGGCTTAGTGGGGAGGAGCTGCAGGCTTAACCCGCCAGTCGTCCTCCTGTTGCCACGGAGACCAGTGAAGTCAACACTGTCTTGTAGACGGTCACCCTGTCCCTCGTTCCTCCCCAGATGCTTAGAAGGCCCAAACTTTAAAGCTTCCTGCGCTCACAGGGACAGGAGAATGTAAGCTCCCTGGGATTGTTCAGAACTCTCGTGGAGGGTGTTGGACTTTACAAAGTCGCGAATAGGGTTTCACGCCACTCTTCTTTAATCTTACTGGGCAAGGTGACCCCAACTGGCATATGGATTGCATATGCATTAGCTTCTTTATTCCTCACAATAATCCTAAAATGTAGGTGTTATTATTATCCATGCTTTACAGATGAGGGAACTGAAGTCTGGAAAAATGAAGTAATTGTCCCCAAATCCCAAAGCTAATTAGACATGGAGTTGGGATTCTTACCCACTACATGATACAACCTCCCTATTGACGTTCCTTTTAATTCATTAGCAAGATGTCATTTGCCTACAAAGTATTCCTATAGAAGTCAAGAGTGAGTGGACAGAGGGTATTAACCCAGGGGAAAGGGCTGCAGAGAGTGTTGGCATTTTTCCTTGAATGGTTCACCTATTAATTTATTCAACCACAGTTATTGAACATTTATTTTGTTCTAAGTATTGAGTGAAAAAGGAAAAGACATGGTCTCTACCACTGAGTTGTTTGCAGTCTGTACTCAAATAATTACGATTCAGTCGTATTGGTGTCCCAGAAAAGAAATGTGCAAAGTATGTGGGAGTCAGGGGAGTGGATGACAGCTTGGAGGTTTTGCAGGTCTTCACAGAAGAGATGACATTTTAGCTTCATCTATGAAATTGGGTAGAATGGAAGAATCATGATGAAAAACCTGGTTCAATAATGTTAATTCTATATTTGATGTGACTTTTGGGAACTAAATATTTTTGAGTCTTAGTTTCCTTCTGATGGAGACAAAAAATATACTCCTCATGGAACTGATGGAAAGATTAAATAAAATAGAGCATGTGGAGTATACAGTCATTCCCTTTACCTGCGGGTGGATACGTTCCAAGACCCCAAGTGGATGCTTGAAACCCCGGATAGTACTGAACCCTATATATACTATGTTTTTTCCTATACACACACACTTATGATAAAGTTTCATTTATAAATTAGGCACAGTAAGAGATTAACAACAATAACTAATAATAAAATAGAACAATTATAACAATATACTGTAATAAAAGTTACTGTCGATCTTAACACCCTCAGTATATGATTTTTTTTTCCTTATGAAGTCAAGAACTTTCACATTTTTACTTAAAGGAAACACTTTATGGCCTCTCTTGGGCATATCTGAATTGTCAGCGTCACTACTGTTGCACTTTGGGGCTATTATGAAGTAAAATAAGGGTTGCTTGAACACAGGCACTGCGATACCGCAACAGTGAATCTGATAACCCAGACAGCTACTAAGTGACTAACAGGTGGATGGTGTATACAGTGTGGATCCACCGGACAAAGGGATGATTCACGACCTGGGTGGGATGGAGTGGTTGGCAGGAGATTTCATCACGCTACTTAGAACTGTGCTCAATTTAAAGCTTATGAATTGTTTATTTCTGGAATTTTCCATTTAATATTTTTGGACCACAGTTGGCAACAGGTAACTGAAACTGCAAAAGTGAAACTGTGGATAAGAGGGGACCACTGTACATAACAATGGGAGTGATTATTATCATTATCGTTATGGATGGTAGAGAAGGGGCTCATAAGCAGAGAAGCTCCCTTCCCTGGCAGAGCCCCAGTGAAAGCCTTAGAGGTGCTACAAGTCCCTAACTGGTTATGGCTTTCACTGTACTGGTCTTAGACCTTGGGGTATTGCTTTTTTTCCTTATATATGCAAACAACTGATCTCCAGGCTCCTGTCCCAGGTCGGCCCTTGGTGCAAGGCTTAGGGAACAGACTCGTATCTCTGGTCTGGAGGAGTTCTGTGCTGCTTTGGGGACCAGATGATTGGCAGTGACATGGGGCAGGGGGCAGCAGGTGGGGGAGGAGGCAGTGGGGGAAAAAGAACTGAGACTCTAAGCACGCAATCTCTCTATCGTCTCCCCTCCCCATCAGAGAACTGTACATAGCCCTCCCAGTTTTACTCCCTTGGGTCCTTTCTCAAGTCCAGCCTAATTTTTTAGTTTTTTCCCATAACAGTCCCTCTAGCATTTTCCCCAACGATAAAAACTGTTATTAACACAGTTTCTTTGGGTTGCGTAATTTTACTGAGTGTAGATATGCCTATACTTGATTTAGCCAAACTTACACAAAATGTCTCCCTGGGCCATCTCTGACAGAGTTGGAACCCAGTAACAGTGCCTCCTCTGTGCTGTGGCTGTTCTAAGTACTGTAAGTCTATTCACTCATTTAATCCTGACGCTGTAGGTGCTGTCATCACCTGGTTTACTAACAGGAAAACCAGAGCAGAAGAACACAAAGTAATGTGTCCAGAATCCTGCCATTGGTAGCGGCAGAGCTGGGATTTGAACTTCACCTGTTTACTACCTGCTCTTGACCACCATGCCATCCTGTACTTGTAGAGGATATTCAGCCTGTATCTATATATGTGGTGTTTAAGGAAAGGAAGTAAATTTTATGTTGGCCAAAAATCAATCTTCTGTCCTGTGCTATGGTACCAGTGGTCTTAGCTATACTAACATTTTTTTTTTTTGTCTGACTCTTTCAATTGGTACCTGGGGAGTAAAAGGGAAAGAAGATCATAAATAGGTCAATATGTGATTGGCTTGTTTTGATTACTCTGTAGCTCTCAGTTTTCTAAGATGACACCTTGGCTTCAGCAATTTCCTGGTACAATTTGAGGGCATTTACTCACCCCAGTAATTTAAAAGGGAGATGGGGAGGAGGATGGGGAGGAGAGGGAGAGAGATGAAAACACAAAGAAGTGAAGATAAACGTCAAGTAGACTGAAAGTTGCAGGAGGAAAAAAGTGATAAAGCCTAGAAGCGTGGAGTAGGTGCAGAATTTATGTTCCTTTTAACATCATTTATTTTTTTTTATCTAGCAACAATGAATGAAAAGATCCCAAGAAAAGATTAAAAAGTGGGTATTAAGCAGCTTAGAGTAGATTGCCAATGACTCCCACTTTGTCAGTGTTCCTTGGCGTCCCCCGTGCCTTGCTTGATCATTTAACTAATGTCTTCTAATTTCTTTTCTTAATAGCCACCCTGGACACACTAACACTGGTATCAGTCAGGCCCAGCTGATTCAAACACTATTTACTATAGACCAGGATGTTTTGTTAAGGTAACCAATAAGAAAGAGATTTTTTAAAACCATTTTAGTTCCCTGCAAAAATAAGTCGTTTTAGGTTTCAGGTATCATAGTTATTCAACATACACATTATCTTCTTAAACTGAATTTTGTCCTGGGGAACTTTTAAAATAAAATCTGTAAAGCTGGAATTATCCAATGGCAGGAGAATCCATTAAAACAAAGAAAGGGAAAAGCAAATCATGTTCTCTCAATATCTAGCCCAGTAGGTTGTGAGTTATTGATTTAGTCTGGGCTACAGTGGCCTTAAATCTTCCTCATTATACAAGTCCTGTATATCTTTTTAGATTCTGTATCTATGCTTTCGTCTCTGGGTCCAAAATTAAGCAGAACATGCACAAACCATTTTAATACGTTCTTGTGTCACTAGGAACATGTTTGTTCAGAAAGGTCTCCCCCAGCATTATGATTCTATTTGGTTTGGCAGGGAGTCCTTCTAATAATTAAAACTCCCGTCATTCACCCGACACAGCCACCTGACCTGAGAGCCATTGTAGATCCCAACACTTTTGTTTGCGATGTCTTCTTTGGAATATTATCCTACATTTCTGAAATCCTGACTGTCGATTATGTGTAATAACCTAGACTGGAGTGGATCCTTCAAGCAATTCAAGGCCTCTCATTGGAAATGCAGAATGTTGAGCCCCACCCCAGAAAGACCTTCTGAGTTGGAATCAGCCTTTTAAGGATCTCCAAGCGATTGGTATATAATTAAAGTTTGAGAAGCTCTGCTCTAGTAAATAGCTGCAGAGGATGACATCAGTAATGCAGAGGTGATGCAACTAGACAGAAGTTATCAACCTTTCTTCAACTTGCTCATATAAACATAAAAGCATTTTTCTTAGGCAGTCCTTGGAGAAGTCAGTATTTACCAAAATGTTATATTCTTGAGCTGTAATTGTGTTCATTTCTGGACAGAATAGGATGAATAAAGATGTTAAAGAGGGTGAAATGATAAGGTAGTGGGTTGATTTGACTGGAGGAAGTTCAACCTGACCAGGTGTGAAGATAACATTAAATCTTGTCTTTAGCACGTGGATCCACTGGCTTCGGTCTTTATCTGTCACTTTTATTCATCATTTTCTTAACTCCCACTGACAACTCACAGATCACCAGACATGATTAGCTGTTAATTGTTTTGGCAAGATGTGTGATAGTACCACTTTAACTGTTGGTAACATTGACCCAGGAACATGTTTTATTTCTTCTTAAACCATTTCTTTGTGATTTTGTAGACTTTCTTCATCAAGATCATCATAATATAGAATAAGATAAGAGAAAGAAGATGTGAATAATTTTGTTTTATAAAAACAAGCGTATACTACATGTAAGGCATTGACTTGAAAATATTCCAGAAAAATAGTTTAAGTTCCTAGTTTTATGATCATGAATATTCATAATCCTGTCCACTGGGCTATAGGGATAATAATCACTGGACCCTAAATTAGAACGTATATGAGCAAGAACAAAATATAAAAATTAGAATTTTCCTGGGAAATCTGATCAACAGGTTAATTATTTTTCATAAATAGGATGATGACTCTAGACAAACTTACAAATGACAGTTCATAGTGGAATTAAATGAAACTAATTCTTTTGGGTTACATCCTTAATCTTTTAGAGGACTCAGTATGCCTGTTATGGCTTACATTTTTAAGACTTTTGATTGAAGTGTAATGTACATAGAGAGAGGTACGTATCATTCTAAGTATGTCACTTGATACATTTTCACAGAAGGAACACACTCATCAAGAAACAATAGAACCAGCACCACAGAAACTTCTCTTGAACTTCCTTTTAACCACTATCCTGCCTTTAAACAGCATAACTTAGTTTTACCGTTTTTGTACTTTCATATAGATAGAATAATAGTGCATTCTCTTTTTTCTTTCAACCTTGTTTTTGAGATCCACAATACAAAATACTTTATCCCTTCTGTTGAGGGGCAAGTAGGCAGTTTCAGTGTTGGGATATTACAATCAGTGCTGTTCTGAACATGCTAGTACGTATCTAGGTATGCACATACCTAGCTAGGTATTTGTGCTAGGTATCTACCTGAGAGTGGAATTGCTGGATACACAAGGTTTTGCTGTAGTAGAATCTGCCAACTGAAATGGTTGTACCCATTTATACTCTCATATATGCGATCAAGTTTTCCCACATCCTCTCCAGCAGTTATCATCTGCCTTATAAAAATTTTAGTTATTCTGCATGCCAAATGATGTCACATTTAGATTTTGGCTTGCACTTTGATATGACTCACATTTAATCAAAGTTCAAGGAGAATCTTTTGTTGAATCGCTCTCATAAGTGATCACAGCTCTCTGTGCTATGGTTAAGTAGCGTAAAACTAGGCATGAGTTGAGAGGTCCAGAATGTTTATTTGTCAAAAAACATCTACTCCATAAAGTTTTACTTGAAATTTCCATTTTTAACATTTACCCTTTATGGGTCTTATGCAGCTGTGGACCTCTTACATGAGCTAGAGAATTATGCAGCTTCTAGAAATTACTTAAGTAATAATTGAATGTATTTAATTTGATTAACTCATCACCATTATTTATCACCTGATGGTGAGAGGGTCCTTGAAAATTGGAATACCTGATTTGATGCAAGTGAGTTAGTGAACGAACAGGAAAGCAGAGCCATGTGTGGGCAGTGAGGCAGGGAAGTGAAGACCTGTCACACACAAGGCACTGTATAAACATGTGGGGCCCATCAGGAGGCCTGGGGTGGCCAGGATGGGGGGCCTCCCATCATGGGGAACAAAGAGTAACCCAAAAGGGCATTGTTCCTCTAGGAGTCTAGACTATAAACAAATTGGTTTAGAGTTTTACCCACGATTGGCCCTGACTGCAGTAGACAGGTGCAGATTCTTTTGTACAAAGAGAAAATAGCCTTATAGTCCTAGACAGCAAATGTTCATCAACTTCAAATTATATCTCCAATGCTGCTGGTGTCTGGACCATTGATGGATGAGCTAGGTCTTTCCAGGTCTAATGCTGAGTAATGCAAATTAGATTCTCCTGAGTTATGCCTAGTGCAGCTGGAGGGCACAAAATAGTTGCCAGCGACATATCTCCATGCCAAATTCTTGCCAATGTTGTTAATAGTATTGTACCCTGTACATGTGCAAGCGCTCTTAGTTTTATTAATGACAACACTATCCTTTTGCCCTTTCTTTCACCTTTTAATTTTTGAATAGGGAATAACTGATTTCATCCTGATTCTTCACAAAGTGAATGCTAAACTGAAAAGCTTGCACTCAATCCATTCTCTCACATGCAGCGATGAGTGGGATCAGCTTAGATAAATCTCAGCTGTGGTGCCCCTCGTAGATTTGCATGCTACGGGCAATAGGTCATGCGAGGAAGGGAGAGAAATGCATAGGTCTCCTAGCAGAGGAGGTGAAAGTGGCCTCATGGGCAGGAATTACCTTTCTACATTTTTTTTAGGGTTTGTGGCCGGCCATCCATTCAGCTCAGTCCTCATCCTCTGATCCAGAAACACGCTGTAATTCCTCTCTGGAAGATGTGCGGAGATGTGGTTGCACAAGAGCCATGCTCATAC
The DNA here is from genome assembly GCF_021613505.1 of Equus quagga. NCBI lineage: Eukaryota > Metazoa > Chordata > Mammalia > Perissodactyla > Equidae > Equus > Equus quagga. The sequence continues at coordinate 117,544,370 of NC_060272.1, forward strand.
TGGTCATGAGTGAGAATATAGTGGAAAGATGGAGGTTCTTTTGCATTCTACACTAAGAAAGGAGAGAAAGTGAAGGCTGCTCTCATACCGTGACAATGTTAATTTGCAAGTTATATGAGTAAAGTCAGTGTTAAAATATATGATAGATTTTGATAGCTCTGGTAGATTTTTTAAGCCCCCTTACCACGTACCTCAAAAATTCCTTTAAGCCACACGCATTCAATAGGATTGGTCTTTGTACAATATATGGGATTACTGTCAAAGGTCATATTAAAACATGATATGATGTAACCAACTTGCTCCCCTTGGGTCATGTCCTACATGCATTATTTAGATTTCTGTTACAATAATAGAAGGATATTGCCTTGTCAAAAAAATTCTCAGCAGTCTATCATGTACAACTCACAGGAGAGAATGTTCCAGTGGGAACCTCAGGTGGAACGGATGGTAGCAAGACTCACCTAGGCCTGCTAACCACTAGAGGGCAATATTGACCATACACTTGGGGGCTCTAACTCTCCTGTAGACAGCAGTGTAGCCCTGGAAGGGATCTCTCTATATACAGTCAAATTCTTGTTGTTCACCCAATATGTGCTGGAATGCTGGGCTCTGTGCTGTCCATAGACACGGATAAGACCTTATTCTTAATCTTAAGGAGCATATATTCAAAAATAAGATTATAATTATATACTGATTATGATTGAACTGTGAATTGTATTTTGAATTGTATTTAGATGTCAGTTGATAGTTGATGTTGTAGGGGAGGAAAAATAATTTTTCTTCCGCCTTTCTAGGTCCTTGGCTGAAACCCCCCTGTAATAAAAGACAGATTAACGGGAGAAAAACAAACAGAAGTTTAATGACATGTATACCGCCTGTATATGTGGGAGAAAACCCAGGAAAACTGAGTAACACCCCAAAAATGGCCCAAACCACCACCTTAAATACCATCTCCAGCTACAGACAAAAGAAAGATGTTGGAGAGTGGGGAGCCAGGTATGGGAGGTTTTCAGGCAAAGCACAGTAAACAAGGATAAGGTTGTTATGCAGATTTAAGTTGGTGCCTTCTCAATTGATAAGAATTTCTAGAGATTTAGTCATCCTCCTCTTCCTGGTATAGTGAGGGAGACACCCTTACAAATGGAGATTTGCCTTATAAATGACTCTTACAAAAGAATAACTTCTACCTGGTTTTCAAAGCTTCTGTTGTGTCTGCTGTTTCTCAAAAGTAATGAACCTAAAATAATCCTTACACCAAAGAGGTATATTTTGGGGTGAGATATTCTGCTCCCCTTCAATGTACCAATTTGATGTTGATAGCACTAAACAGAGCTGCAAATACTGACACTTCAAAACTGTCCAAACCATAAATAGAATTAATTTGGAGGTCTGTTTGGCATAAATGAGAATTGGAGGACAGGCTAAGTAACTTTATTTTGTCTTGACTACAGAATAATCTAAAATAGAGATGGCTTCCTAATTGTTTAATAGGTCAACGATTTTCTCTTTTAGTAAAGGTAGGTTACCTATTTTCCCCTAGTAGGACTCCTAATTTTCACTAAATTTACTAGTGAAAAGATGAGAATAATTTCTTACTGAATTGTCATTTGTCTCTAGGATTAAAAATTAGTTTTAATTAAAATGAAATATTAGCTTAACTAGTTATTTAATAAATTAAATGAATGCTGAAGTCATTCAACATAAATCCATAGTTTTATTACTTTATTGACTTTCCATTAGCATAATAAGGTATCTCAGGAATATCAGTTAATGTTTATTAAGCACCTTCTCATTACTTTGAACAATTCCATCAAGTGCAAGCTCTTCAGACACAAGCTTGGTATATTAATGTGGTATCAGGAAATCCAACTATTTTAGATTAAGCCAACATTTGGTTTGCATGTTTCTTAAACATCAAAGATAAAAAAAGAAAAATAGCACCATTAAAGCTGACAGTTTTTCAGTTACCATTGATTAAATTATACTCAGTCTGGAGAGTAGGAAAGGAAGAAACTAGACTAGAACAAATAAAAAAAGTCTCAATTAGCGACGTTACAGTTGTGACATGTGGACAAAAGCCAGATTAAGCAGATGCTATCATCAATTCATTTGTTGTCATGTTTGCAATGTGGCAACTGGCTCCAGAGACAGAAGATCTTCTGGAAGTGATGCATCCTGGGACGCCGTTTTTTGTTTACTCCACAAATGATCATCAGTCATAATGATGTAGTGATGTTGCTACTCGCATCAGCAACTGTCAAAGCAGAAATCAAAGGAGACCAAAGCATGAGCACATGCTATTCCTTTAAAAAAAAAATCACAAATATTACTTAAGGGCCTTTCCTCAAATTTCTTAGATTCTCCCAGAAGGAAAATAAACTCTCCCCCACCCACAAAAATCTGCACGCATTTTAAATATATTGTCAACTTATTTATGACATACATACCTTAAGTAGCTCAAGAGACCAGGATTCCATCAAATGAAGAGATAAGCATGCATTACATGGCTCCTTTATTTAATTACAAAATACAAAAGCCCATTAGCAGAATGGCCTGTTGGCCTGGAGAGAGGATGCTGGCCTGCCATGTGGTGGACCTGCAGTTTTCTCTCCTGCTCTGGTTTGCCAAGCTGGCGGGGGCTTGCAGAACAGGCATTGTGCACATGATCAGCCTCGAGAAGGAAATGTATAATGATGCTGAACTCTGACCACTTCATTGTTTTCACATTAGGGAAATAGACTTAAGAAATTCCTGCAAAATATGGCTGTAAAAGGCACTTTGTAAATGTTTTATTTACAAGAGTTTGAATTAAATATCTTTAGGGGAAAAGGCATGAAATTATAATGTAAACCTGTAATCTAGTTTGGGTTCTGTTACCAGCTGTGTGATGGGGGAGAAATCATTTTAAATTACTTAAAATGCCCGGTTTCCCCATTCCTAATGGTGATAACTGGGCTGACCTATCCATAGGAAGTTTACGTGGATCAAGTGAGATTATGTATGTGAACGACATCATGTAAATTGGAAAGCAGAGGTCCTCGTTCTGCTATCCATAGCTGGTTTCAGGGCCTTCTCTGAAAATATATTCAGAATTAAATGTGAATGTCTTGACATACATTTTTCTGAAGAGCTTATGTCTACTTTTCAAAAGGATTTTTGACCCCAAAACAGATTTAAAAGAAAGTCACTGCTGTGAAATAGGAAATACGTATGTTATTTTCCCTATTATTCCATTAAATAAATCATTTTGATTATTTTTAATCTGTTATTTCAGAGTTGTGTGGTGATTTTAGTTTCACCACTGATAATTTGTACCCCAGCTTACATATATGCATCCTTGTCATATGCAAGGAGAAGATAAATCAACACTTTTTTTTTTTTTTTGGTGAGGAAGATTGGCCCTGAGCTAATGTCTGTGCCAATCTTCCTCTATTTTCTATGTGGGATGCTATCATAGCATGGCTTTATGAGTGGTGTGTAGGTCTGCACCTGGGATCTGAACCCACGGAGTACACAATCTTAGCCAGTGTGCTACCCGGCCAGCCCCATCAATGCTTTTGCTATAAGATTATCATACTTCTCAGGATGAGGAATTTTTAACTGTGATTTTAAAAGCCTATAATACCAAACATCCACAAGAAGGAGAAAGAAATGTTTGGGAGTAGGGAGAGATGCCTAAGACAGTGGGATAGTCCCTCTTCAAAGAGAGCTTTTCACAAGGAGAGAGTGAAGGAAGTCCCTATTGTCTGGTTTCTCTCAGTCTTTCTTTTATTCTCCAGGCCAATTTGGTTTATTTGAAACAAAAAAAAAATATTACTGTCTTTAAATTATAAAATATTACCTATTTATAGAAAGTTTTCAGATAATCCAGACTTGCAAAGAGTGAAAAATCTTTCTTCATCACCCAACTCCCAACTCCCCAATTATTAAATGCAAAACAGTTAGTAATATTCTAAAATAATGACCTAGAGTCACTTTGGATATCGGTTCAACTAGTGATGATGGAGTGCTGACTCTGTGTCTGGCTCTCTGCTAGACCCAGAGATGGTGAAAGTGAACAAGATGGGTTCAACTTCTGTTATCATGGAGTTAACAATCAAGTAGGAGGTGTGGAGAAGCAAATGGGGATGACAATGCCATGTGCTAAGCATGGCATCAGACAATGGATGCTATATGAAATTACAGGAGGACCAAGTGAGTAAGAGAAGTAGATCTTAGCTGAGATTTAGAGCAGGAGTGAGTTGGCCAATTGCTGAGGGGGTGGGATGGTCATGTTTTATTATAGAACATATATAAAAGTCACTTAGTCGTGTAATCAATTTAAGCAAATCTTGTTTTGGAGTCTTTCTGGAAACATCTTATCAGCTCCATTAAATCACTGGCTGATGTGACGGTTGTTTTATAAAATTTTCTCCACCTACACAGAATCCAAATTCTACTCATCTTCAGTGGCACCAACCATGGTACCAACTCACCTATCAAAGATCCTGAATCATTCAAACCCTCATCCGTCTGTAAAACATGTAAAATGGAATTGAATTAGATATGATCATAAAATCGCTCTGTTTCATCTGCACCAGTTTTATTCTCCTCAAATAGATTTCGAACATGTTAGAAGCAAGAAACATGTATTCTTTTGTATCCTTTAGCACAGTATTGAAACCAGGGGCAAGCTGACTTTAACTATACTCAGTTAATTGTCTGTTTGCAAATATAGTTAGATAATATTTTACTAAAACCCATTCTATAGACAATATATCCGATGCTTGGGTCGTCATGGTAACAGGTGCTTGAGTTTTTCAGGAACTAAGAGTCAACTCCTTGTCCCCTGCAGGCTGGGTAAGACCACCGACTCATCAACTGGGCCTGTGCAGATGACCGATAGGTGACACTTTGACATCATGGAGCTGAAAACTCCACCCTCAGATCATATAGACAGCAGCATTTTGTGAACATGTGTTCTATGAAGAGCCACGAAGCTTGACTATGCTTGTACAGGTCATCAATTACCTCGTTCCTCCTTACCTCTGGTCATCTGTCTCCATACTTTAGACTGCCCTGCCCTTCATCCCATAAAGTGTGCCCCAAGCCCCAGATCAGGGAGGCGGATTTGAGAGCACATGCCCCTGTCTCCTAGCAGACTGATCTCACAATAAAGCCTTTCTTCCCTCAAAGGCTGGTGTGCCATGGTGTCAGCTTCTGTGTGCATGGGGGGTGAGCCCTTGCTCAGTAACAGTATTATTCAACATTTTTTACTGAAACTCACTGAAAAGATACATTTTACTTTGGGATCCAGTATGTACATATATAATGCACGCTGATGTTTTCTATTTTATTCTATTTCATTTTCTTTAAAAAAAAATGCTAGTTGTGACCCACCGAATGGATTTTATGATTCTATATTGATTTCCTTGTGGATGTCAACCCACAATTTGAAAAATACTTCTTTAGCATTTACAGTACAAGGTTGGGCACGGATTTAGGGGTCAATTAAAAAATAAACTCATTTGCTAATTGATCTGTTTAATCAGAATGTTACTTTCAGTCACACTGGAGGGAAACCTTTGAACTTACAACTTACATTACCTGGTATATAAGGAAGATTGGAAAATTAAAGGGACCAGAGCTATTCTTCCCAGGATTGTGATTTTTATTGGTCTAAGATGTAACTCTTTATCTCTCGCATAAAGTGAGAGGCAAAGAGCAGAATGGAGAAGTGAGACAGTTGTCTAGTGGTCCTGAGTCAAATCTTCACAGCAGCCTTTCCTTTCTATTACTTGAAGTGGTTTGGTGGAGAACAAAGTCAAATGTGGATGATTTGGGCATTATTTGTCATCCTGAATTCTGCACATTTATTCCGTTTTAATTTATGAGCTTACATAACAATATCCAGAGCTTGGGGAACACACAGAGGAAGTGATTAATTCTGCATGGGTTGGGGATGGGTGTGGAAGCAAAAGAACAAGCATGGTGGGTGATTTTGGAAGATTTCACGGAGTAAATGAGTAAGGAACTTTGAGGAACGATTTGGATATTGCTGGTGAGGAAAGGGAGGGAGGGCCTTGTAGAGAGACCAGCATTAACAAAGTCTCAATATGGCATAGTGGCAGCAAAGTCTAAATATGGGTAGTGGCAGCAAAGTCTTAATATGGGTAGTGGCAGCAAAGTCTTAATATGGGTAGAGACAGGAGGATAAGATCCAGTAACTAATGGGATAGGAGCCAAATAAGAGAACAATCAAAGATAACATTTTACACAATTAGGTGACTGGTGATGACAGAAAAAGGAACTCAGAATGAGGATGGCTCAGAGCTATGGGGAGGAAGATAATGCATTTGGCTTTAGCTATGCCAATGTCAGGGTTCATTTAAAGTAAACCATTTTGGGAAAAATTACAAAATCAATAGAAAATGGAATACAGTGAAAATTATATAAATTTGTGCTAAAGTTTTTATATACTATCTCATGGAATTACTTAATTCAAGTTGCCTGGAATAAGACTACTGTCACAGGTACTAAAAACTGGCTCTAGGAGTGTAAATATCAGCAATGATAAATGACAATGTATTGGATATAGGGAGTTGCCTAAAGGTGTGGTTGGTGCAAAGGCTGGCCGTGTTTAACAACATTATCGATGAGCTAGAAGAGGAATTTAGCAGATGATACATAAGAAAGATTAGAAGAATAACACAAATGAATAGATGAGGATAAATTTAAATTATATTTGAAAGGTGACTATATTTGTGGGTAATTAATAAAAAAACACAAATATTCAGTACAGGGATAAAAGAGGTATAGAGTGTAAATAGGCATTATATTAAACTTATCTTACAATAAGACAACAAAAATGAGATTAATATGTGACAGAGGTAATTTTTCCAAAACAGTTCAGTAATATTTTCTTCCACACAGCCCTTACAGAACATTGGTAATAATTGGTAAGTGATATAGAGTAACAGGTGACAAAAAAACAAGCTGATTAGTAGTTTCCATATCTTTGAAAACTCATGTGAAAGTCATCATTTTATATCATAACTGTGCAGCTCTGAAGTGAAAAGGAAAATAAAATTGAATTTTGAGAACTATTGCTCTTTTCTTCTCGCATTTTAGATAGCTGTATGCATCTGATGAAATGTTGCTAAAGCTATGGGCTATTGTGAAAGTAAATTTTTCCCTCTGAACATGTACAGAGGAATTCTTTCTAGAGGTTCTTTAAGGAAATCTGTTTCATTTAAAATTAGCGTTGGGGTATAAACTAAATGGATAGCTTTTTTCCCCTATCTTTGCTCTATTTTTCCTTTTATGCGTATCTTTTTCTGATTACAAAGTAACATTTATTGTAAAAAATGACAAAATAAAAAAGCACAAATAAGTAATTTAAATTGCTCATAATATCATTATTTAGGGCCAACCAGAGTTAACCTTTTAGTCTTTATTCTTCTAATCTATTTTCTATGTCCAGAGAAACAAAAAAAAAAAAACTGGGAACACATTTCAAATATTGTTTTGTAAGCTTTTTCACTTAATAATAAATGATGAAAAATTCTCATGCTTTTAAATTGTCTCCTATAATGTGATTTTAATGGCTACATAGTATTCCATTACATGAATGTGCCATATTTTATTTAATAGCATTTTGGTTTGCATTGTAAGTTGCTTATAATTTTTAGCTGTTATAAATAACAGTGATGAACATCCTTGAATATAAACCTATGTTCATCTGATTTATTATAATCTAAAGGATACAATATAATTTCCAAGAGTGGAACTGCTGGATCAAAGAGTATTAATGCTTTTTGATAGCATTGAATGTGTATTAACAATATTCCTTCCAGAAAAGTTGCACCAGGGCATGAAGCATCTATTTAACCTCCTCCCTTGCCTGGATGGCTACATAGTAAGTATATGTTTACACACAAATAACATAATAACATTGTCTTATATGTCTTAGTATTTACCGTTTTCCAAATATTTTCTAGTTTGGCTCTACAAAAACTCACACAAAATGTGTAGTACATGATGGCTAATCACTGAAGGCTACCTGATGTTTTCGCAGGGAAGAACAATGTTTAAGTGAAAGAAATTTCCATAGTTGACATATCTAAAAATAATCTATGCATTTGAGCCAGGGCCCTGTAGTCACAGGGATGCAAATTTGAGTGAGGAGTGAGGCCGGGGAATGCCAAGTCTAGGTGGAGAAATCACGAGTCTAGTCTAGGAAGTGACAGATCGGACACATCATCAGCTCATGCCTGGCAAAGGTCCAGCGACACAGGACACAGAGCCCAGTAGTTAAGCAGAAATCAGAATATGCTTGGGCGGACAACAGCGACCTTGGATTTCTGTAAGCCTAATTTGTCTCATCTGTAAAATGGGCCACATGATAGCAATAGCAAGCACCAAATATTGCTTTGAGGATTAAATGAGGTAATATTTTTGACAGTACTTTGCACATTTAAATCACTACAGGAAGGTTCATTATTATTGGGCTGAAGGGAAGTGCAATGAGATGACAATCAGGTAGACAATCTGGGATGTCGGAGAGAAGTGAGAGGATACCCAGGATCTAAAGTGTTCAGAAGGCAAAAAGGAGTTCACATCGACAGTTTCTACATTTTAATTGTTTAATTTTTTCTATAATGTCAGTAAAATTTATTATTTTCTGATTACAGAATTACTACATATCTGCTGTTAGCACAAAGAAGAAAATGAAAACCCTTCTCACTTTCACCACCCAGCAATAACCCTGTGAAATGCTTGGTTCAAACTCCAGTTCTCCCGTATACTAGCAGTGTGATCTTGGGTAAATTACTTAGCCTCATTTTTCTCATGTGTAAAAGGGAGATAATAATAGTAATAATAATAATGGTTAACATTTATGGTACACTTATCATTGCCATTCCTGCAATCGATGCTTCCCATGGATTAATTCATCTAATACTTCCGTCAACCCCATGAAGTAGCCCTTGTAATTGTCCCCATTTTACAGATGAGGAAGCTAGGCTTAGAGAGGTTTGGTAACTTGCCCAAAGTTTTATAACCGGTAGGATCACTAGTAAATAAAGCAGGAGCATAATTATTTGTCATTAACAATCATGTGCAAAAAAGATGCATGAACAAGACACACGTGGAAATACATGATGACCATTTGGTAACCACAGCTAAGAAAAGTTTTGGGAAGTGTGCAGGGAGCAAACTTAAGAAAATGTGATCTGTAAACAATGCCACGGTCTTTTCTGATGATCCAAAGTGTAATTAGCAAATTCATAGTATGTGTGCAGGGAGTACCCCTCCTACACACATGGTAAAAATCACTAATCAAAAGCAATGCAGTTTTCCAGGAACTTCCAGTCCCAGAACCTTCCTCAACATGGTGAGCCAGGGAGCCACTCCTCAAGTGATTAGAATCAAAACATGCAATCAAACTTGTTTGCCGTTCTGATGAAAATACTATACATTATAACATTTCAACTTATTTGGACAAGGGTTGGCAAACATTTTCTGTAAGAGGCAAGATCAGGAGTGTTAACAGTGTTGTACTCAAGTCTTCCCACTTCTTCGCATGTTGTGAATCAACTCTTCCGTCCAGCTGATCTATTCTACTATTTTTGTTAAAGATACAATCTCATGTTTTCTGTCATGTAGATGGTGTCCTTCCTTTCTTTCTACAGCTGAAATATACCAAGGAGGGTTTCTTGTTTTCATACTCCTTCAATGACTTCTATGAGGTTCTGGGGGTGGGGGACAGGTTAAGTGCAGTTTCACACCTATGCTCAATCTACTATATTTCTCTGGAATCTGAAGAGTGTTTTTAAGTTTGAGGCTGGGACACTACCAGCAGAGCCTGCCAAGGTCTTCCATATAGCCTCTTCTTCAGAGTTTTCCTCTGGCATCTGCTTAAAAGAAACCAGTTGATTCCCAGTGCATGGTTAAATTAGATCCAGGCTAATTTGAGACAGCACAGGATTAGGAGTTGAGATGTGATTTCTAGTCCCAAATTTGTCACCAAGTATTTGTATGGCCTCAGGCAAGTCACAATTTCTCTAGGCTGGTTTCATCATCTATCCAGGTTTTGTCCAGATTAATGGTTTTCAAACCAAGATCCAATGGAACATGGGCCCGTTACCCATGTGACTGGAGCTTTTGGACGTTGAAATGGGGCAATGGTCCGGCTTTTTCCAATTCTCAAAAAAAAAAACAAAAAAAAAGATACCAGGTACTCTTCTTTTTTCTCAACTGAAGACTCTACCCATAATTTTTTCTTAAATCTTTTTTTCATTTTATGGCTAGTTGGACTAGCAGATGAGAAACACATATGGCAAGTAGGAAATGATTCTTCTTTGAAATATTTGGAAACAATTGATTATTTCAGTTTTGAAGATGTGTGCTCATGCTAGCAATTTTATCTTGTGCATATATAGTCATATTGTCTTTAAGCAAAACTGTTCTCAATTCACATGGCATTAAAAATCCATCAATATTTATGCTATTCTGAAAAGAATACCATGAATTCCAGGTGCCTTCCATATGAGCAAGTTTGAGAACCATTGTTCATACGTGTTTGTGGTTGGAACTTCATATTGCATACCTACAGCATAGCTATATTTTTCTCCTAGGAAAATTGCTCTCAATTTTTATGAAATTAAGTATGTCAGCATTTCATAATATATTGCAAAGAATACCGTGGATTTTCAGGTGCTTTTCATCTGGACAGATCTGAGGATGATGAGATATTCTATAAGATTTCTCCCAGCTCTTTCTGAAATTCTTCATTTTTAACAGTGTCTCCTTAAATTGTTCCTTCTGCTCATCACCCTCTTGCCATTTTTTCGCCAAATATTGGCTCCTTTATCCTGCCGTTATCTGTTCTCCATACATACAACCCAGGAGGTTGTTTCGCTGTGAGTAGAACACCAATGGGAAGGGCTCGCTATTTTCTGGTACCTTAGTACTGCTATTCTGTTCTGCCATTTAGCTCTCGAAGTTTGATTGAAGATCCTAAACAATGTCTCAGTCTAGCCTTTAGGCATAAATATTGAACGTCAACCTGTAATAGGTGTTTTTTTGGTCTGTCTAAGTGGGAGATAAGGCTAGATAAAGACTGGATGTCCTGGAGGCCCCTTCTGGGCTTCTCTCTGCTCTATGATCTTCGACAGCAGTGGACTCTGCCTTACTGAGGCGGTTTTGAATCTTGTCAATTTAGCAAGATTGCAACTATTTTTCCCAGAATTGCTTTGCCTTTGTGGTAGCGGGCTAAGGATCGTGATGAGAAACTTGCACAAGATTTGGAAGGCGGAAGGGAAGTAGCAGCTGTTACCTTCTGAGAGTTGATGCAGGACACCAGGATCTACTGCAGCTGGCGCACACTGTCACTGATCTGCCAGCTTCCATTTGTCCTCTCAGGTTCCAGTTTGTCTTCTCTCTCCCCTGCATCACATCCAGCATATCTTCCTGACTGCTGATCCTACTGACCTACAGGGTCTCAGGCAGAGACAGAGGCAACGTCCTTCCGTTGATTCACCAGCTCCCACGCTGGTGTAAGGTCTGATCTCTATAATAAATTCCTCTTCCGGGCTGGCCCCGTGGCCGAGTGGTTAAGTTCGCGCGCTCCGCTGCAGGCGGCCCAGTGTTTCGTTGGTTCGAATCCTGGGCGCGGACATGGCACTGCTCATCAGACCACGCTGAGGCAGCGTCCCACATGCCACAACTAGAAGGACCCACAACGAAGAATATACAACTATGTACCGGGGGGCTTTGGGGAGAAAAAGGAAAAGATAAAATCTTAAAAAAAAAATAAGTAAATAAATTCCTCTTCCATAGCGCTCATAGTGATTCTGCTTACCTGAGACAATTCTGCCTGACACACTTGCCAGTGGCACCGTTTGCTTTTTCAACTTTGCTTTACCGTAAAGTTACCGTAAAGAAGTGTAGAATGGAGGATGCCTTTCTGTCCCCAGAGCAGGCCCCGGGGGTATGCAGTTGATCCTGCTTCTCTGAAGCACACTGCTGGCTGATAATGACTCCGAGCACCCTTATTTGAAGGAGCTGCAGAACGGATGAAATGGCTAAAAAGATGAAAAGAAAATATATCCGCTAAAAAAGTCATCTCTGCCTCTGGCTTCAAATTTATGGCTCACGTCCACTCATTTTCGAAATGCTGCTTTGGTTTGGTTTTGTGATTTCTGTGGTGCCTTAAATCTCAGAAACGAAAGATCTGCGTATGTTCTGGATAAGTCAATGACTGTTGGGACAACGCACTCTATCCTAAATGTCACTCTACTTGTTACCTGTGCTATAAGGAAGGAGCTGAAGTTTTGAGGCAAGGCTTACAAGGTCATTATTGCTTTTCCAAGCAAGCAATCCCAGAAAACAGGAGCTTCTCCTCAAATCCCCATCACCACTCTGAAAATAGGTGGAGGCTGTGACTCTGTACCCAGGAATGCGTGACTGACTGTAAGAAATGTTTTTTCTTTCAAGGAAGCCTAGAGTGTGGGATGCCTTTTCTTTTAACTTCAGAGTTCAGGCTTATGTGTTATTCTGACACCTCTAGCAGAGCCAGAACTTGACCCCGCTGGTGCCAGACCAGTATTTTACAAACTTCAGTCGTTTGTGCAGCCACCTTCATAATTTTATGCACCTGTGCTATTTGTTAATAATTTCTACTTAAACTTGTCTATTACTTAAGTCTATTTGCCACTTACATTAAATCTAATGTAAGATACACCCTTATTTTTTTGTACCACTGACAAAGAAAGAAAATTGCCAACTAAATTACACAATGCCTTCTTATCTTAGAAGTTTTATTTTTCACATATCGAAAGTGCTCGTTTAGAGTTCCCTGTGGCCCTGGATGAGTTCTCTAGCTATTTCCTACCCAACTTATAAAAAGAGTCTTTATAATTCTGCATCCATAACAGATGAATATTAACACTGGGTCGTGACCCAAATAAATCCACCCTGGCTTGCAGCAGACATGTCCAGTGTAAAATCTCTGAGTTTTCAGTCCAGGGACGCCCAGACTTGGGTTCAGGGGAGAGAAGAACAGGATGAGGAGCCAGGATGGACTGGGCTGGTTGAGAAAGTTGAGGAGAGGTTGCTGAGTATATATTTTATAGTTGCTTGGCTCTTCTTTGTGGGACAAGAGGGCAGCTAGAGGCAGGGAAAGCCAAAAATTGTGAGACACATCCTGATTTCAGAGATAGCAAAATATGAAAAAAAATGTGCAACTTAGACTCAACAAAATAATTTCTTAAAAGGGAAACTTTATATTGCCACCAAAACCAGAAAGCCAATATAGCCTGCCAGAAACATAGACAGAAAGTAATACAATAAAATGTATGATATTATTAACTTTGAACTAGATACTGTGACTGTGGAGGGTTCTCCACCTGAGGCATGCTCTAAAAAAGGGAAATTTGTCAGTGTTACATAGACATTAAATCATATTAGTACCAAATGGAGACTTTCCCCTTTATTGAATCAGAAGGATTGGAAGAGAGTTGAAAAGTGAATAACCTTTTCACTTGAGACTCAGCATCAATTAATGCTGGGTCTGGGAACCATCTAAAACTATATTAGTAGATACCACCAGTGATTTGCAGCTTACACTTTGGAAAACACAGTATAAATACTGTTCTTGATCTTTTTTGTTCTTATCTGCCAGCAAGAGAGCCAACAAGTAGACAAGGAAAGACCAAACAAGAGGAATAAGTCAGGTCCGAGCAAGGATGAGTGGGTAAACAGAGATAAGTCAGAGTCCTCATATAAAGTCAGAGTTGGCAGAGCAATCTGCTGATCTGAATATTCTGAAGCACTGTTGTATTAGTTTTTTATTGCTTCATAACGAATTACCACCAGCTTAGCAGTTTAAAAGAACACCCATCTATTAGCTATGTCTATAGGGCAGAAGTCCTACAGTGCTCAGCAGAATTTTCTGTTAAGGGTCTCACAAGATGTGAACCACGATGAGCTCTTATCTGGAATATCAGGGGAAGAATTTGCTTCCAAGCTCATTCATGTTGCTGGCAGAATTCAGTTCCTTGTGATCTTAGGACTCGGGTGTCCAAAGTTTTCTTGTTGACTATTGGCTGCGGGTCATAATAAGTTCCTAGAGGCCTCCCTTTGCTCTGACCCTTGCCTCATGGCCCCTCCATCTTCTAAGCCAGCAATGGCATGTCAAATCCTTAGCTTGACTTAGTCTGATTTTTCCTTCTGCTGCTGGTCAGAGACACTTCCTGCTTTTAATCCTTGCATGATTAGATCAGGATTGTACATCTGCAAAATCACTTCACAGTAATATCTAGATTAGCGTTTGATTGAATAACCAGGGACAGCAATCTAGGTGGGCCATCTTTAGAATTCTGCCTACACTGTTGTCCTCTGAGATTAAGCTTGACTGTATAGAAATGAAATGAAGACCCTTGAGACATTTCTGTAGTAATTCTGGACAGGATTAAAAGTGAACCTTAAACTAAAGTCTGTCTTCTAGTGGGTGATGTTATAGCTAGGCTCCAGAATAAATCACCAACCATAACAAATAAGAGGAGTTAACCTTCAATTTTTATGTGAACACAAGCTACTTCACAGTAATCCATAAATGAATGTCACTTAGAAGTAACAATTCAACAAGATGTACAAAATGTCTAAACCTGCACTTTTCTGTTTTCTAAGATACTCCTAAACACTGAGATTTTTTTCTTTGTTGTTAAATCTTAAACTGGGACAATTATCATATTCAAGTTAATTCTCTCACCCTTTTAAAACAAATGTGCAGGCTGAAAATATTGATATTTAGATAAGTGAACCACACACACACACACACACACGCATGCACTTTATTTGATTTTGCTTAAGAGCTGAAATCGTCGACAGCTGACTCTCACTTTATTACTCAGAACTTGGTCACTGTAGGAACGCAGAGAAGTTCAAAGATACAACATGATTCTGAAGCCAAAATACACGAACTTCATCCTACTGAAAGGAGTCAGTTGTGTCCCACTGAGATGATGGAGTTCAGGCTACAACGAAAGTTCAGGGGGGCCGCTGTAGCCCCTCCCTGCTCGGCAGTGTGCAGCTTCTAGCTGGCACTCCCCAGAGCAGGGAATTTACCACCAACACCGCCTTGGGGAACGGCATTAGCAGCTGAGAAACTGCAGAAACAAGCTGCTTCTCAGTGACTCCCAGATACTATCAGAATGCAAGAAAATAATTAAAATCCTAATTAAGTAGTTTCTCATCTGGCTCGTTTGAAGACGCTCCAAAATGGTCAGATTTAAGGCCTGGTAAACAGCTGAAGTGTTAAATTTGCTTGTTAGTTAAAACCTTTGTCAGGGGTCAGGGCTACATAAGGAATGCAAAATGGAGAATGGAGGCAATATCTGCATAGTTCAAACCCAATTGCTCGTTTTATTTGTATCTTTCAAGTGAAAGACTCAATTTTCTTTTATTTAATTTTTTTGCATAAATACTGATTCATCATTGTTTTTAGCATAGTATTGTAGACGGAATAATCTTTATATTCATAAATGATATTGGGAATATGGGAGATGGGCTGAAAAAAATCCTAAGAATACAATGAGGTTCTAAATACTAATTAAGTTTGTCAAAAATTTTCTAATTTTGACATTTTTTACTTATAAAACTATAAAATTATACATATTGTACTCCCTTGTATTGATTTTATGCTAAATAGCTTAAATACAAAATATTTAACATCTATTTACATTTATAAGTGAAATTTAATCATGGCTCTGTATTTTGAAGGCTGATTTTCTTCTAGCTAGCTTCTCTCAATTTTACTTTATTTCTCCTCTTGTATGAATCCATTAAGAACTAAATATTGCTGTATTTTCCAAAGATGTAGTTTCTCAGGAGACATTTGTTAAAATTATATTATAAAAATGCACCAAACAAGTCTCAGCATACTAAACCACAGCCTTTGACCTGTGTGTGTGTGTGTGTGTGTGTGTGTGGTGTGTACTATACAGTTTACTCAGAAGTGGTTTGTTACGTTATTATTTTGAAATTGCTATTTAGAAGTGAATATACACGCTGCTGTTTAAAATTTTAGGTATGAGCAATGTCATAATCAATGTTACATCCAGGCAAATTTTTAAATAGGAACATGCATTTCCTGTGATTCCCACCCTTTTCAAACTCCGTCTCCCTGACTTTCCTGGTTTTGTCACACCTTGCCTCTGGGACCCTTATCAGTTGGTTGCTTCCTCTTCTCTCGGTCTTCCACCCATCCTTGTATTTTTATTGAATAAACTTGACATGTAACGCTGTGTAAATTTAGACAATCCAATTAAAAAATGAGCGGAAGACTAAATAGACTCTTTTCCAAAGAGGACATCAAAATGGCCAACAGGTATTTGAAAAGATGCTCAACATCTCCAACCATCAGGGAAATGCAAATCAAATCATGAGATCTCACCTCACACTTGTTAGAATGGCTGTTATCAAGAAGACAAGAAACAACAGGTGCTAGTGAGGATGAGGTGAAAAAAGAACCCTTGTACATTGTTAGTGGGAATGTAAATTAGTCCAACCACTATGGAAAGCAATACAGAGTTTCCTCAAAAGATTAAAAATGAATCTACGATGTAGCAATTCCACTTCTGAGAGTATACCCAAAGAAAACGAAAACAGGATTTCGAGGAGATATATGCACTCTCATGTTTATTGCAGAATTATTCACAATAGCCAAGATATGGAAACAACCCAAATGCCCATCAACAGATGAATGGATAAAAAAAGATGTTTTATACAGTCGTCCCTCTATATCTGTGGGGCATTGGTTCCAGGACCCCCAAGGATACCAAAAACCAGGAATGCTCAAGTCTCTTAGTTAGCCCTCCATAGCCACAGGTTCCACATCTGCGGATTCAACCAACTGGGATCATATACATGGTACACCACCCCGTGGTTGGTTGAATCCACAGATGTGGAACCTGCAGATACAAGAGGGCCAACAGT
Source organism: Equus quagga (assembly GCF_021613505.1). NCBI lineage: Eukaryota > Metazoa > Chordata > Mammalia > Perissodactyla > Equidae > Equus > Equus quagga. The sequence continues at coordinate 117,561,347 of NC_060272.1, forward strand.
ACATACACAATAGAATATTATTCAGCTATGAGAAAGGAAGGTATCTTCCTTCCACTCTTTCTCTCTTTTCCAAACCTTTTGGCTGGACAAGAGAGTAGAGCTTCCAAGTGTGGACTTTGGAAATGGACTGCCTGGTTTGAATACAAGCTGTTCCACTTACAAGCCATAAGATCTTGGGCAAGTCACTTAACCTCTCATGCCTGTTTCCTCAACTGAAAAATGGGGATAATATTAATACTTACCTTGTGTTATTGTGAAGAGTCAATGAGTTAAACACATAGTATGTGCTTTATAATTGTTAGCTAATATTATTTCCATTGTATTAATATTTCTGGAACACTTCTATAATAAACAAAACCCCCTTGTTATACCCTTTACATCTTGTACTCAACTCAAACTTAGATTTTCTTTGAGGACAACTTAAGCAACTTGAATGAAGGTGGCTCTATCTTCCAAGTTTAGCTTACTCCAGTTCTAGGAGAAGGCATCAAAAGCACAGTCACTTTCAACCTGGTACTCTTGCACTATAGGCAAAAACTTTGCATTTAAAATGTCTATCTCCCTCCCTACCATTCATGCTTCCAATTTTTTTTTTTTTTTTAAAGATTTTATTTTTTCCTTTTTCTCCCCAAAGTCCCCCCGGTACATAGTTGTGTATTCTTCGTTGTGGGTTCTTCTAGCTGTGGCATGTGGGACGCTGCCTCAGCGTGGTCTGATGAGCAGTGCCATGTCCGCGCCCAGGATTCGAACTAACGAAACCCTGGGCCGCCTGCAGCGGAGCGCGCGAACTTAACCACTCGGCCACGGGGCCAGCCCCCATGCTTCCAATTTTATTGAGACTTTGACAACTGGGTCATGGTTTTCCCCTTCCTCATGTCATCATACTGGCTAATTTCAGTGTCCATGCAGAAGACTCATCCAGCGCTCCAGCTTCCCAGTAATTGATCTCTTTATTCTGATGATATTCACCTTCTCAACACTTCAGCCCCACCATAGGCTTTGTTATCACCCAGATCTGCTCTATCTCAGAAATTGTATACTTGAATTTTATAATCTTTGACCATAATGATGATCAGTGGGAAATGCCAAAAGAGCAACTACTCTATCTAGACTGCAAATTAAATTCTTGACAATAGACTTGGGTCTTTTGCTTGCTCATTTCCCTTCCCCACAAATCACATAACAGGAATTTAAGATCTTGTTTGATTAACTTATTGGTGGATAGCTTTCCCAAGCATACTGGCATAAACTGGTAACTATTCTTTTTCTTAGTGTAATTGGAAATAGAGATTCATATTACACAACAGTTAATATTTAGTAACAGAGACTATTATTCCACATGTGTGTTGGCATAGGCAATGCTTTCTGAAAAAGTGAATTATATTTTCATAGAAATATTCTGATTTCCTTCGTTCCCTCTAGCTGAAGAGTTTCTAGATCAGTTAGATCACTTTCAGATAATTCATATGGCTAGTCACAATTCTGGGAGCAATGTGTTGGAAGGAATGGGAGCAAAAGAGATAATAAGTTTGGAGGCTATTGTAACAGAATGTTCTAGATTAAAGATAAGAAACCTATATATTGTGATGTTATTACACCATCATTTTTCTTTTCAGAAACTGAACTCTAAACCTTCTCCACTTTGTATTTTTTGTTTCTTATAATACATTTTTATTTTATAAAAGCAATACAGTGGGCTGGCCTGGTGGTGTAGTGGTTAAGTTCACACACTCTGCTTCAGTGGGCTGGGGTTCATGGGTTCAGATCCTGGGTGTGGACCTATACACCGCTCATCAAGCCATGCTGTGGTAGCACCCCACATACAATAGAGGGAAACTGGCACAGATGTCAGCTCAGGGATGATCTTACTTAAGCAAAAAGAGGAAGATCAGCAACAGATGCTAGCTCAGGACCAATCTTCCTCACTAAGTAAAAAAAAAAAGCAATACAGGATTATTGTAAAATTATTTGAAAAAAAGAAAAGGAATAAGGAGAAAATAAATACCACCTGTAATTCTCCATCCTATTATAAGAAGATAAATGCCTGCCAGACCTTTTGCTGGGTATACTACATACGTAATATATGCAGATCTACACTTTCTCTTTTATAAACAAGGAATCATCAATACTGTGTATAATATTTTGTGATCTTTTTTCTACTTAATAATATGTATATTTCATGCTTTCCCATATTAGTAAGTATACCACTGCAGCATTGTTTTTAATGAGTGTGCTGTATTCTACTGAAAAGATGGGCAATATACTTTATTTAACCAAACTACTATTGTTAAACATTTATATGGTTTCAACAATGCTGTAATGAAGTCTGCATGCTTCTTTAACTATTTCCTTGGGCTACGTTCTTAAAAGTTAATTCCTAGGCAAAATTTATATACTTTATAATATTTTCTTTTAAACATTACACAAAAAATACGTTAGTTGTAAAAAAAAATCCAATTCAGTAATATACAGATTCAAGTGTATATTTGTCTAGTCACATTCCCCATTTCAAGTGTTGTTCGAGTGAAATTTTGCAAAGATAATTAATATTTTCCTTAGAATAATTCCTAGGTGTCGTGTTGGTGGCTCTCAGGATGTGCGCTGACATACACTGCCACGTTGTCCTCCAGGAAAGATGTATGCTCCTTCCAGCTTTATATGAGACGCCCATTTTCTCCTGAGGTAGTTCAGTACCAGATATTATAATTAAAAAAAAAACCTTTGCCAATTTGTTAAGTGAAAAATTGTAACTCTTTTTTTTTTTCTAAAGTTTTCATTTTTTTCCTTTTTCTCCCCAAAGCCCCCCGGTACATAGTTGTATATCCTTAGTTGTGGGTCCTTCTAGTTGTGGCATGCGGGACGCTGCCTCAGCGTGGCTCGATGAGCGGTGCCATGTCCGCACCCAGGACTCGAACCGACGAAACACTGGGCCGCCTGCAGCGGAGCGCGCGGACTTAACCACTCGGCCACGGGGCCAGCCCCTGTAACTCTTTTTAAAAAAATTTGCACTTTTGATTCATGGTGATGTGAAGTGCCTTAGAAATTATTGGATTTATTTCATTTCTGGCAAATTGTTCATACGCTTGGTTTGTTTTTCTATTGAGTCATGCTTCAGAGACTGGCTAGTTCTTCAGCAAACTCACTTCACTTTTCTGCTAAGCACACAGCTAGACTACATTTCCAAGCATCCTATGCAGTTATCTATGGCTGCCTGACCAAATGCTAGTTCAGACTCTAATAAACCTCTGTAGGTCACAAGTCTGGTACGTCTCACTAGGCTAAAATCGAAGTGTCGGCAGGGCTATGTTCCTCTCTACAGGTGCTGAGGGAAAGAGAATCTGTTTCCTTTCTCGTTCAGATTGTTGGCAGAATTCATTTCCTTGTGGCTGTAGGACTGAAGTCCTCTTTTTTGTTGGCTCTCAGGTGAGGGCTGCTCCTAACTTCTAGAGGCCACCAACATTCCTTCACTTGTGGCCTCTCTTTGTCCACCTTTGAAGTCAAAAATAGGAGCCCCACTCATCCTACAAATTTTCCTACTGCATCTCTCTGACTGACACTTCTGCCTTCCTCTTCCACTTTACTGGCCCAGATGATCACATTGGTCTCCTCTGGATGGTCTAGGATAATCTCTCTATTTTAAGGTCAACTGATTAGAGACCTTCATTCTATCTGCAACCTTGATTTCCTTTTACCATGTAAGGTAATATATTCACAGGCATAAACCCAGGGGCTGAAGATAATGGGGCCAAAATCCTGCTGACCACACATTTTCTTTCCTTCTAGAATATGATGTTTAGGACAGATATGTTCATCTTTGCATCCCCTTTGTTTAGACCAGTGGTGGGCACAGCTATGTAAATAAGAGTTTCCTGATGAATACATAAAGAAAATTTTCATCAAATAACTTGATTAAACTGTATCACTAAACCTCCATTCCAATATCCTCATATTTAGTGCCTGTTCCATGTGGCTTTAAATATTTCTGAGAAGATTTTGGCATAAACAAAGAAATAAATATTTCCAAAACATAGCATTAACCTTTGTATAATACCATTTTCCTTTTCTTTATGTGTTATTTTCTACACTTATTATATTCTTAGTAATGCCTTTTATTTCCTTTCTGCAAGCCTTCTGTGGACGTGGAAAATACCACCAGTACCAATCAGAAACTGAGGTACAAAATATTTAAGTGAAATTCTCAAAGATAAGCGTCTAGTATAGATAGGCCTATAATGACTGCACAATTAATTTTTCATGGGCATCACGGAACCAAACAATCTCTTCTTTTTTTGTTGTTGTGGTAAAACATACATACATATAAGGCATAAAATATGCCATTTTACCAATTTTTCAATAATTCAGTGGCATTAGTTATATTCATACTGTTGGGTAGTCACCATCACTACGTATTTGCAAAATAGATATTTTTTGTCATCCCACCCACAATCTTTTTTTTAAAAAGCTCTTTAATTGACTAATTTCAATCTTCAATAATTTTCTGAAATTTAAATATCCTGCTTTCAAGAAAAACACTACTATTTTGTTATTAATTCAAAATAATCTTATCATCAGTAATTTAAACATTGAGATGATAAAATATATCTTTTTTAACAAATTTTTCAGATTTCTCTGTACCCCAGGTGATTTTTTTGTGTTAATTTTCTTAAATAGAAAAATAATATTTCTCCAGGAAAATATTTACAAACAACTTTTTTTTTTGCTAAACAAACAAAACAGGATATAGTATCTGTAAGCCTTTTTAATTTAGTCTAAAACTAATGACCAGAGTACTTTTTTAAAAAACTCGTTTGGTAAGTAGATTTAGAATACATTTGCATGGCTATCCCCCACAATATAAGTACAAGCAATGTTAATTTCAATATAACCTCATTTGCTGAAGAACAAATTTCAGTGAAAGTGTGTTCTACTCACATGACATTTAGTGGGGCTAAATTAAAAATTGCCATAAGAATCTCATTATAAGCTTGTCTTTCCCATGTGGAGGCCCCATGATCTTCTCCAAGAAGATCTTTGTGAACTGATAAGAAATGCTAATTATACATTATTACTGTAATAAAGTACTACAATTACTAGTGTAAAACTAACTGGTGGTAGAATGATTGTGCTAATTACAAACAATTGAAACTAGCAAATTATTTCTACCTAATAATTTTAGAATTAAGTAATAAGATCTCCTTTCATTCATTCTTTCCTAGGGAAATTTAACTGTGAGTACTTTTTACACATACGCAACAGTGTGTGAACACATAATCTAAAGAGTAAGAATCTTTGCATTAATTGCAGCTTGTGGGGTTGTAATGTCTTTTTGTGTTTTTATCCTTTTAGAGTGATGTTTTATTGTTTTTATTTTGCTACTTCTTGAAAGCAGGTGGAACTTAGAGAAGTTTCACTTTAGGAAAAGATTATTCCAAGTAGTTTAAGAAAAATAATTTTTTCCATGTGTTTCTAGAATAGATTTGAAACCTGAAAGTCTTCAAATGGCATTATTTTGTAACTTTTCTGTTGTAAAGACTTTTCTTGGGGTTCTGTTCACAAAAATGTTGTCATTCAAAATTTTCATCTTTGGGGCTAGCCGGTGGCGCAGTGGTTAAGTGCGCATGTTCCGCTTCAGAGGCCCAGGGTCCGCCAGTTTGCATCCTGGGTGCGGACATGGCACCACTTGGCACGCCACGCTGTGGTAGGCGTCCCACATATGAAGTAGGGGAAGATGGCACAGATGTTAGCTGAGGGCCAGTCTTCCTCAGCAAAAAGAGGAGGATTGGCAGCAGTTAGCTCAGGGCTAATCTTCCTTAAAAAGAAAAAAAATTTTTTTGCCTTTAAATTTAGTTTCTACAATTTTTGCATATTTCATTAAATTATCTTGGTTTATTTAATTTTTAAGGTAATCTTTGAATGATATTATTGTGATCGTTATAATCTAATTCAAATGAGGTGCAATACTAAAAGTTTTAAGCATTATTTTTATTGCAAGTCTGTTTAGTTTGAACACATTTAAAATATGAATTGACACCTTTTGTAAGAGAGTCTAAATGTTATAAATTCCAGTATGTTAAATATAAGGGAAGTTTAAGTCCCATATAGGATTATTATCAATATTTCTAAATTACAATAGCACTATTTTTAATTCAATAATTTGCCAAATTGATTAAGGTTAAAAAAAATATCTGAGGGGGCTGGCCCCGTGGCCGAGTGGTTAAGTTCGCGCGCTCCGCTGCAGGCGGCCCAGTGTTTCGTTGGTTCGAATCCTGGGCGCGGACATGGCACTGCTCATCAAACCACGCTGAGGCAGCGTCCCACATGCTACAACTAGAAGAACCCACAACGAAGAATATACAACTATGTACCGGAAGGCTTTGGGGCCTTAAATTAAAAGACTGTGATTGAAAAATTAAAGTGAGAGAGTCTTTTTTGTAATTTGTAGACTTTTTAATGTCAGAATTTGCTGTGGAAGGATGTGGTTTGTGTAAGGAACACTTAACATGGAACCTAGCAGGGGAATAAAAGTAGTTTTACCTGCAACAAAAATGTACTAATTTATTTGTCTGACTAAAAAATGACTGACAGCTTCCCATTACAGTTGCCCATCACAGTGTACAATTCAAGGATCTGCAGATATTTGGCATAGGTAAGTTTGATAAAAGTCTTTTTTTTATCAACCATGTGCCTACTGGATCTTGTTTTCTCAATGTATTTTCTATCATTAATTTAAGGATATCTTCCTATGAAAAATATTTCAGTCCAATGATGTAATAAAGAATGAAAGAAATAAGCTTAAAAGAAAATGTAAAAACAACTTCTTTCTGATGAGTATTAATGAAGACATCTTAAAGAAACCACAAGGAGACTGGAAGTTGAACTGAGTAGAAACTACACACGTTGGGGTGGTGGAGAGAAGGAGAAGAGTCAGTTGCAGGCTAATAGGAAACGTACACTCCAAGAACGATAGAGAATTGGGGTAGGGCGCTCATACTCTCTTACCTACTTCTCAATGCTGTTTTGTGGCACTGCTGTTAATATTCATGCAAATTTTTATTCCTTCCTTAATCTTTACCTGTTAATGGAAGAAATGTTTGTTGCTCTTCAAAATATTGTGGAATTATAAACACATTGTCTAATTCTGCCTCCTTCCCACTCCATATTTGGGGAGCTAGTATCAAAGCCCTGAGGAAGAAGCCCAGATATCTATTTTCTTTTTAAATTCAACACTGTTGATAGGGATTAGATTTAAAACTGTTTTGAAGGAGACCTCAACATTGTGGAAAGTGGATTAGTGGCAAATCAAATTCATCTGCTAGTTCAGATTACAGGATGTTAAAACTATGAATATTTAATTGTTATCTATAACAAGGTATATGGACATCTAGAAAAAATCTTTGGATATATTGAACAATAAAAAGGTGAAGAGACTTTTGGTTGTCTTTTAAAATAATGGACAAGCTTCATTTCGTAAAGTATGAGATGGAATCTTGTGGAATTAAAGAAGAAAAACTCATTTTATACCAAATCTAGCTACTGTTTGAAATGTAAAGAGGCTCAGTCTCTCCTCAGGCGCCTCCTCAGAGTCCAAGGACTGGATATAAATGGGCGTTCTGGTGGTGGGAGATGATGGATGAGGGTCTCCTCTGGTTGCCAGAGGATCTGTGACCAGCACGAAAACTGCTTGGTTTGGGTTAATTAATGGCAGGAACGGTTTATTCAGATGCAGGGCAAGCACCTTGGCTAAAATCTCAGCATCTGTGTTGATTAAAGATCTGAGGCTGAAGGAAGCACATAGTTGGGGGTCTTAGATGGGTTTGGGAGCCATATGGGCTTCTTTTAATGAGGGAAGCTTCTGTGATCCAAGTCTCGAAGCTATGTTGTTCTACTCAGCATTAATGGAGTACTTCTTGCCCAGCACCGTGGCACTTCACAATACTGTTAACAAATACCTGTTATTTGTTTCAATAATCTATTCAAGGTCTCACCACTACTTTTCATTTCTTACAGACCTAGTGATAAGAGAACATGGTGCAAAATCTTGCTGGCCTTGTTTAAGTTCAGGGCAGATCCTAAACAAAAATCTGTTTTGAATTCCATTGCCAATGACGTGTCCACTAGGCTATCATGGCACTTTTAAGATGTGAGTTGTAGAAAGTGTATTCTCTGAAATTTTATCTTCAGGATATTATGTCTGTAATTAGCTTTTCTTGGCTTTACTTTCTGTTTTTTATAGCTATGGAAATGGACACAGAGGTTCAACTGAGAAGGGAATTATAATAAAAATGGAAAAATATAAGCCACATCAATAAAATTGAACTTCTTTAGACTGGACAATCCCCTGGGACATTCCTAATTTGATAATATTATGGCTTAATTGCTTACAAAAAGTGTTTGTGGACCTTATCTGAGGATTTTTAAGAATTATGAAGTTATACCACACAAGATCTAACTCAGATGTAAGTTTAGATGCTCACTTAGGGAAACAAAAGCTTGCGTCCTGAGCAGTACTTGTCCTCAAGTGCTTTGTTCTCTTTACTCGGTTTGATTTCCATAGAGATTTAAGTCAACTACTGGCATTAGAATTTATTTATCTGTGTCACTAGCCTGAATCACCTCTTTATCTTGTTATTTTATTTTTGAACTTTGTTATTATGAAATACAACACAAATACATGAGGGCATATAGTGTATTTAAGCAGATTTCTAAAATAATAATAAAATAAGCATCCATTTCTCTCTCACCTTAAGAATCAGTCTGAATACCACCAATTCTTCCTGGATGCTCCTCCGAATGGCAATTTCCTCCAACCTCTCTCAGAGGCAGCCACAGTACACAGTTATGTGATAATTTCCCATCCTCTTCTTTTATGTTTTCCCCCTGTGTATGTTGTTGCGCTACATATGAGGATCATCTTGTAGGCTTTGTTTTGCAGCTTGTCTATCTTGCTCTCTATTCTGCCCCACAGCTTCATCCATGTGGGTGTGTCCACTTATGGTTCATTCATTTTTACTGCTGTAGAGTGATCCATTGAATGAATATGCCATAATTTTATCAATCCATACTACAGATGAAGGACTTCGGATGGTTTCAAAATTTTTGCTAGAGGGAAAGTCACTAATATAAACATGTCTTTTGGCGCAAATGGGCAAGAATTTCTCCAGATAGAGACCTAAGAGTGGAATTACTCGAGTATGACACACGTATGTACCAGATTCAAAATTTGTAGGTTATGTATAATGGTTTTCTAAAGTGATTTTTATTCATTTTCACATTCACTAGAAATGTGTGAGAGTTCCTGAGGGTCCACATCTCTGCCAACACTTGATATGGCTGTAATATGTACGTTTGTGATCAGGTTCTTGCGATGTCCTATATTATATAATTTTAATTAGTATTTCACTAGTTGCTCATAAGATCCAGCACATTTTTGTGTTTATTAGCCATTTGTCATCTTCTGTGAAATGTCTTTGCCGTTTTTCTATTGGATTATTGATAATTTTCAAATTTCTTACTCATTTGTTATATAGTCTGTATACTGATCCATTGTTGGTAAGGCAAATCTCTTCCCACAATTTGTGGCTGTCTTCTCACTGCCTTTATTGTGCCTATTGATGAATAGGAGTGCTGAATATTTTAAAACTTTTATTTTGAAACAATTATAGATTCACATACAGTTGTAAGAGATAATACAGACAGACACCATATACACTTCCCTCATTTTCCCCCAATGGTAACACTTTGTACAACTGTAGCACAATATCACAAACAGGAAATTGACATTGATACTATCCATCGACCTTATTCAGATGTCACCAGTTTTACGTGCACTCATTTATGTGTGTGTGTGTGTGTGTGTATTTAGGTTTATGCAAATTTTATCACCTGTTGTATCTTGGCATAACCATCATTACCTTCAAGATACAGAACTCTTCCGTCACCACAGGGCTTCCTCATATTACCCCTTTATACTCACATTCGCCTCCTTTCTCCCACCATCCCTCACCCCTCGTAATTACTAATCTGGTTTCTATTTCTATAATCTTGTCATTTCAGGAATGTTATATAAATGGAATAACACAGTATGTAGCTTTTTAAGATTGGCTTTTTTCACTCAGCAGGATTCCTTTTAGATCCATCCAAATCGCATACAGTGCTATATCAATAGCTTCTTCCTTTTCATGGCTGAGTGCTATTCCATGCTATATGTGTACCACGGTTCATGTAATTATTCACTCATTGAAAGACATCTGGGTTTCCAGTTTTTGACTATTACAAATAAAGTTTTGTGAGACTCTAAATTGGTTTTTTTAAAAAATAATTAACTGACTTTATTTTTTAAAGACGTTTTAGGTTGACAGAAAAGTTGAGCAGGAAGCACAGTGAGTTCTCACATACATCCTTTTCACCCACAGTTTCCTCTCCTATTAAAACCTTGCGTTAGTGTGGTATATTTGTTACAATTAATAAACCAATATTCATACAATATTATTAACTAAAGTCCATAGTTAAAACATTAAGATTCACTCTCAGTGTTGTACATTTTATGGGTTTGGAAAAACATATAATGACACGTATTCACCATTACAGTTTCGTAGAGAACAGTTTCCCTTCTCTATAAATCCCCTGTGCTCCTTCCCTTCCCCAACCCCTGGCAGCCACTGATCTTTTTACGGTCTTCATAGTTTTACTTTCTCCAAATGTCAGATAGTTGGAATCATGTAGTATGTAGCATTCCCAGATTGACTTTTTTCACTTGGTAATGTGCATTTAAAGTTTCTTCATGTCTTTTTTTTTTTGGTGAGGAAGACTGGCCCTGAGCTAACATCTGTTGCCAATCTTCCTCTTTTTTTTTTCTCCCCAAAGCTCCCCAGTATAAAGTTGTATATCTTCGTTGTGGGTTCTTCTAGATCTTCTGTGTGGGACACTGCCTCAGCATGGCCTGATGAGGGGTGCTAGGTCGGTGCCCAGGATCCGAACTGGCAAACCCCAGGCTGCTAAAGCAGAGCAGACGAACTTACCCACTTGGCACGGGGCCAGCTCCTCTCCATGTCTTTTAATGGCTTGATAACTCATTTCTTTCTGGGCTGAATAATACTCTATTGTACGAATGTACCACAACTTATCAGTTTACCTACTGTAGGACGTGTTGGTTGTTTCCAAGTTTAGGCAATGAACATCCACATGTGGGTTTTTGTGTGAACATAAGCATCAGCTCGTTTGGGTAAATAGCAAGGTGTACAATTGCTGGATCATAGAGTAAGAGAGTTTAGTTTTGTAAGAAACTGCCAAACTATCCTCAAAAGTGGCTGTACCATTTTGCATTCCCACCAGCAATGAAGGAGAGTTCTTATTGCTCCACCAAATGATAATTTTTGGTGTCAGTGTTTTGGATTTTGGCAATTCTGTGTATAGTGGTATCTTGTCATTGTTTTAACTTGCAGTTTTCTAATAACAGATGATGTTGATCATCTTTTCATATGCTTATTTTCCATCTGGATATCTTCTTTGGTGGATGTCTGTTCAGGTCTTTTGCCCAGTTTTTCAGTTGAGTTGTTAGTTTTCTTAGTGTTGAGTTTTAAGAGTTTTTTGTACATTCTGGCTTACAATCCTTTAGTGATCCTCCATGTCTTTTACAAATATTTCCTCCCAGTCTGTGGCTTGTCTCATTGTTCTTTTGACTGTCTTTTGCAGAGCAGAAGTTTTTAATTTTAATGAAGTCCTGCTTGTCGATTATTTCCTTCATCTATCTTGCTTTTGGTGCTATATCTAAAAAGCCCTCATCATACCCAAGATCATCTAGATTTTCTTCTATGTTATCTTCTAGGAGTTTTATGGTTTTGCATTTTATGGTTAGGTTTATGATCCATTTTGAATGGATCTTTGCAAAGGGCATAAGGTCTGTGTCTAGATTCAGTTTTTTGCACATGCATGTCCAATTGTTCCAGCACCATTTGTTGAAAAAAAGTCTTTTCCCCATTGTATTGCTTTTGCTCCTTTGTCAAAGATCAATTGATTATATTTATGTGGGTCTATTTCTGGACTCTCTATTCTGTCTATTCCTTCACCAATACTACCCTGTGTTGATTACTATAGCTTTATAGTAAGTCTTGAAGTCGAGTAGTGTCAGGCCTCTGCCCTTTTTCTTCTCCTTCAGTGTTGTATTGTGTTGACTGTTCTGGATCTTTTGCCTGTCCAAATAAATGTTAGAACCAGTTTGTGATATCCACAAAATAACTTGCTGAGATTTTGATTAGGATTTATTGAGCTTTTAATTTGCCTTGATGACTAACAATGTTGAGAATCTTTTCATATGTTTATTGCCATTTGCGTTTCTCTTTAGTGAAGTGTGTTCAAATATTTTGGCTATATTTTTAATTGAGTTTTTCTTTTCTTATCGTTGTGTTTAGAAAATTCTTTTTCTTTTCTGTCTTGAAGTCCTTTGTTGATATGTGATTTGCACATATTTTTCCCCAGTCTGTACCTGTCTTTTTATTCTCTTAATAGTGTATTTCACAGACCAAAAGTTTTTAATTTTGATGAAGTTTATCAAATATTTCTTAATCAATAGTGCTTCTTGTATCCTATCTCAAAACTCTTTTTCTAACCCAAGGTTGCAATGATTTTCTCCTGTTTACTTCTAAAGGGTTTATAGTTTTATATTTTACATTAAAGTCTGTGATACATTTTGAGTTAATTTTTGTATAAGATATGAGGTATTGGTTGATGTTCTTTTTTTTTGACATGTATGTTTAGTTAAAAAATGAGCAACATTTCTTGAAAAGACTATTCTTTTTCCATTGAATTGACTTTTCACCTTTGTCAAAAATTGATTGATCTTATTTCTATGGTTCTATTTCTGGACATCTTTTCTGTTCCTTTGATCAACGGTCTATCCTTTCACCATTACAATATGGTCTTGGTTACTGCAGGTTTATGTGAAGACTGAAAATTGGGTAGAGTGAGTCTTCCAGCTCTGTTCTTACTTTTCATAATTGTTTTGGTTATTCTGGTTCCTTTGCCTTTCATATAAATTTTTAGAGTTAGCTTGGCTATACCTACAGAAAATCCTGCTGGGATTTGTTAAATCTGCAGATACGTTTAGGAATCATTTACAAATTAACTGTATTGAGTCATTTAAGTCATGAGCATGATATTTTTTATCAGTTCATGTAGGTATTTGAATCCTTCAGTCAGCATCTTGTAGTCCTTAGCATACAGATCCTGCACATCTTTCTTAAGATTTTTACTTAAGCATTTAATTTTTAAAGCTATTTTAAATGGTACTGCTTTAAAATTCGGTTTCCAATTTTCTATTGATAGTATATAGACACACTACTGCTTTTTGTAAGTTGATTTGTATATTTTTGTAGATTTGACCTGTATCCTCTGACCTCGATAATTCAGGAGGTTTGAGGTTTTCTGTGTAGACACTTTATTATTTTTATCATTTCTTTCCTTCTTCTGGCTTAGGTTTTAAGCTCTTCTTTTTCTTGTTTCCTAAGATGGGAACTTAGATTATTTATTTTATATCTTTATTCCTTCATAACATATGCATTTAATGGTGTAAATTTCCCTATACGAACCATGTTGGTGCATCCCACAAATATTGATATGTTGTATTTTTCTTTTTATTCACTTTAATATATTTTCTAATATTCTTCAGACTTCCTCTTTGAGTAACAGATTGTTTAGAAATATGTTGCATAATTTTCAAACATTTGGGGGATTTTCCAAATATCTTTCTGTTATTGATTTTTAATTTAATTTTACTATGGTCAGAGAACATACTTGCTATGTTTTTAATTCCTTTAAATTTGTTAAAGTTTGTTTTATGACAGAAGATATGGTTTATTTTTATATGTTTCATGTGCACTTGAAAAGAATGTTTATTCAGCTGTTATTGGGTCAAGTAGTCTAAAATTTCTAATTAAGTCAATTTGGTTGATGGTGGTTTTCAGGTATTATATGTCCTTACTGATTTCTGTCTAATCATTCCGTGGATTACTAAGAGGAGAGTGTTGAAATTTCCAACTTTATAAGTAGAGTTTCCTATTTCTACAATCACCTCTGTCATTTTTTGCTTTATGTATTTTGAGGATGTTTTGTTAGGTGCATACACATTAATGACAGCTAGGCACTCTTGGTGGATTAACCTTTTTATCATTTTGTAATGTCCCTTCTTATTCCTGATCATTGTCCTTCTTCAGATTTCTATTTTTTCTAGAGTGAAGCCAGCAAGAGGTGGAATAGGCATTCTCTACTCTCATCTCACCACAGAACATCAATTTTGACAGTTACACAGGGGTGAGAGTACCTTTGTTGAGACTCTGAGAGTCCAGTGGAGAGTTCCAGCACACTAAAAATCAAGAGTAGACACAGTGAAAAGAGTAAGAGACAGAGTTTCACTTTACCTGTATCACTTCTCTCCCAAGGCAGCATGGCTCAGTGGCGGGAGAGACTCCTTCAGCCCATGGTTTCTCCCACAGGGGAAAGTGAGAGTGTGTGAGTGAGTGCCAGGTTTCCCCAACTGTGCAGGATGCTGCCCAAGAGGCCCAATCCTTTCTGACTTCACTCAGATTACTGAGGTAATCTGCAAGGTTGAGGGGCTAGGAAAAGCTGGGAGCAAAGTAGCCAGGGCTCAGAACTCACCCAAGAGATACTACTAACTGCTTTGCAGTTCTTCTTATTAACCAATTCACAGAATCCATTAGGAAGTTTGCCCGCTATTTATGGGGGATGTCTCACCTGTGGATGCCCTCAACTGCCCCACAGGCACCCTCACCACTCTGTGCATCTCACCTATAGCCTTAATCTCTCCTTTCCTCCCGCCATGTCTGGCTGTCAGAGTGGACTCCTACAGATGGCAAGAGCAAGCCTTTGCAAGCAGCTAGCAAGCAAGTACAGAAAGTCAGTTGACTGTGAGTTGAGGAGAAAGCTTGCAGACTTGAGCATTTCAGTGTACTGCTCTAGGGAAAACAAAAAGGAAGCTCAAAGCACCTGGCCTGGCTTTGCAGGATTAAGAGAAGGCATACAACCTTAAGAATTCTCCCCCTAAGAGGAAACAAGAAGTGTGATGCACTCATATCCATAGAAAAGGTCTGAGAAAGTCTCAGATCTCTAGGTGGACTGACAAGTGAAGGTTTCTCTCTCCAAAAGCCAGTCAGTAAGATTGGAGGAGGTGATTGCTTCTTCAAATGCAAAGACATCAATGCAAGACTTCAAGGAACAGAAAAATCAAGGGAACATGACTCTACAAAAGGAACACAATATTTTTCCAGTAAATGACCACGAAGAAATGGAAATCTATGACAAATTGTTTTAAGGAAGCTCAGCAAGCTACAGGAGAATACAAGTGAACAACTCACTGAAATCAGGAAAACAATACGTGAACAAAATGAGAGATTCAACAGAGAGCTATAATCATTAAAAAAGAAGAAACAGAAATTCTGAAGCTGAAGAACACAAGAAATGAAATGAAAAATGCAATAGAGAACTTCAACATTAGATGTGATCAGCAGAAGGAAGAATCTGTGAACTTGAAGACAAGTCATTTGAAATTACCCAGTCAGCATACTCTGACACCAGAGAAATGCATAGTATCATAAGAGACTACTATGAGCAATTATGTGCCAACAAGTTGGATAACCTAGAAGAAATGGATAAATTCCTAGACACATACAACCCACCAAGACAAAATCATGAAGAAATAGAAAATATGAATAGATCTATAAGTGGTAAGAAATTGAATCAGTAATAAAAAATCTCCCAACAACGAAAAGCCCAGATGTGGATGTGGATGGCTTTACTGGTGAATTCTACCAAACATTTAAAGAAAAATGAATACCAATCCTTCTCAAACTTATCCAAAATATTGAAGAGGAGGGAACATTTCCAAACTCATTTTACAAGGCCAGCATTACCCTGATACCAAACCCAGACAAGCACGCTACAAGAAAAGATAGCTATAGACCACTATCTCTAATGAACATAGATGCAAAAATCCTCAGCAAAATACCTTCAAACTGAATTCAACAGTACATTAAAAGGATCATACACCATGAAGTGGAGTTTATCTCTAGAATACAAGGATGGTCCAACATACACATCAATAAATGTGATACACCACATTAACAGAATGAAGGATATAGAAATCATATGACCATCTCAATTGATGCAAAAAAAGCATTGGACAACATTCAACATCCTTTCATGATAAAAACTCTTAACAAATTAGGTGTAGAAGGAATGTATTTCAATATAATAAATGCCATATATGAGAAGCCCACAGCTAACATCGTGTTCAATGGTGAAAAGTTGAAAACTTTTCCTCTAAGACTAGGAACAAGACAAGTGTGTCCACACTTATCCATTCCATTCAACACAATATTAGAAGTCCTAGCCAGAGCAATTTAGGCAAGAAAAGGAAATAAAAGGAATCCAAATAGGAAAAGAAGAAGTAAAATTGTCTCTGTTTGCAGATGTCATGGCCTTATATAGAGAAAATTCTAAAGAATCCACCAAAAAAATAAAACTGATAAATTAGTTCAGTAAAGTTGCAGGATATAAAGTCAACATGCAAATTTCAGTTGTGTTTCTATACACTAGCAATGAACTATCTGAAAGAAAAATTAAGAAAACAATCCCATTTACAATAGCATCAAAACAATAAATACTTAGGAATAAATTTAACCAAGGTGGTGAAAGACCTATACACTGAAAACTATATGACATTAACAATAGAAATTGGAGGGGCTGGCTGGTGGCTCAGCAGTTAAGTGAGCACGTTCTGCTTTGGTGGCCCAGGGTTCGCCAGTTCAGATCCCTGGTGTGGACATGGCACCGCTTGGCAGGCCATGCTGTGGTGGGCATCCCATATATAAAGTAGAGGAGGATGGGCATGGATGTTGGCTCAGCGTCAGTCTTCCTCAGCAAAAAGAGGAGGATTGGCAGCAGTTAGCTCAGGGCTAATCTTCCTCAAAAAAGAAAAAAGAAAGAAAGAAATTGGAGAAGATACAAATAAATAGAAAGATATTCCATGCTCATGGATTGGAAGAATTATATTGTTAAAATGTCTGTACTACCCAAAGTAATCTACAGATTCAAAGCAATCACTATCAAAATTCCAAAAGCATTTTTTATAGACATAGAAAAAACAATTCTAAAATTTGTATGGAACCACAAAAGATCCTGAATAGCCAAATCAATCTTGAGTAAGAAGAACAACACTAGGGGCAACACACTTCCTGATTTCAAACTACACTACGAAGTTATAGTAATCAAAATAGTATGTACTGGTATAAAAATAGACACATAGACCAATGAAACAGAATAGGTATTCCAGAAATAAACCCACACACATAAGGTCAACTAATCTTTGGTAAGGGTGCCAAGAACACTCCAGAGGGAAAGAATAGTCTCTTCAGTGATGATGTTGGAAAAACTGTATATCTACAGAGAAATGAATGAAAGTGGACCCTTATCTTATATCACCTACAAAATTAACTCAAAATGGATTAAAGACTTAAATGCAATATCTGAGACTGTGAAACTCCTAGAAGGAAAAAATAGAGAAAAATCTCCTTGACATTGTTCTTGGAAATGAGCTTTTGGGTGTGACACTAAAACATAGGCAACAAAAGCAAAAATAAACAAATGGGACTACATCAAACTAAAAAGCTTCTGCATAGGAAAAGAAACAGTCAACAAAATGAGAAGGCAGCCTACAGAACGGGAGAAAATATTTGCATACCGTATATCTGACAAGGGGTTAATATCTAAAATATATAAAGGACACATATAACTCACTAGCCAAAAAAAGAAAACAAAAACCCTAACAAATAATCCAATTAAAAAATGACCAAAGGACCTGAATAGACATTTTTCCAAAGAAGACATACAACAGGTACATGACAAAGTGCTCAACATCCGTAATCATCAGGGAAATGTAAATCAAAACTGCAATGAGTTACTACCTCACACCCGTTAGGATCGCTATCACCAAAAAGAGAATACATAACAAATAGCAATGAGGATATGGAGAAGAGGAAACCCTTGTGCCCTGCTGGTGGAAATGTAAATTGGTGCAGTCAGTATGGAAAAACAGTATGGACATCCCTCAAAAAATCAGAAATAGAACCAGCAGATGATCCAGCATTCCCACTTCTGGGTATACATCCAAAAAAATCAAAATCATGGTCTTGAAAAGATATCTGCACTCCCATGTTCAATGCAGCGTTATTTACAATAGTCAAGCTATGGAAATAACTGAAGTGATCATGGATGGGTGAATGGATAAAGAAGATGTGTGAAAGAGATATAAATGTAGTGGAATATTATTCAGCCATAAAAAGAAGGAAATCCTGCCATTTGCAACAACATGGAAGAGCCTTGAGGGCAAATACTAGAAAGACAAATACTGTATGATATCACTTTATATGTGGAATAAAAAAAAAAAGAGTGAAACTCATAGAAACAGGGAGTACTATAATGGTGGTGGCCAGGGGCTAGGGGATGGAGGAAATGAGGAGACGTTGGTGAAAGGGTGCAAACTTTCACTTATAAGATGAATCAGTTCTGAGGCTCTAATGTACAGCATGGTGACTATAATTAATAATTCTGGATTGCATACTTGAAATTTGTTAAGAGAACAAATATTAAGTATCCCCACCATACACACACTCAAAGGTAACTATGAGAGGTGATGGATATGTTAATTAACCTGATACGGCAAATAATTCACAATGTATAGGTGTATCAAATCATCACGTTGTACACTTTAAATGTATACAGTTTGATTTGTCAATTATACCTCAATAAAGCTCAGGGGAAAAAAAGAGTTCTACTTTTTCTGATATTAATATGACCGTTCCAGCTTGTTTTGGTTGGTGATTGCGTAGTATATTTTTTCCTTCATTTAACACTTAGCCTATCTACACGTTTTTATGTAAAATGGGTTTCTTGTAGAATAAGAATCGATCTAAATGTATTAGATTATTTAATGCCCTAATTATTCATCATATTGCCTGCACTCACAAATACACATATATACACACACATTCAAGTTTTGTTTCTAAAGAAAAAGTGAGAGTGGATGTTTGGACAAACAACTAGCTCTCTCTGCTTTGATATATCTTCGGTATTTGTAGCTGTCTTTACCTACACAAGGAAGACATATGTAACCATTCTTTCCCTTTTGGAAAAATTAAGTAATCAACTTCTGTGATCACTTTACATGACATTTACAGTACCTTGCTAATGTTGTTATTCTTCTTGTTCAAGTTATTCAACAGGCATTGAATATGGAACCACGTCATTCCTATGAAAGTGTAGAATGATAATTTTGTCTTTGTTCAAAATAATAATCTTACTTTGTCAGAGGGTTTTAATGTTTCAAATTTCTTAGCAATCTTTTGTTTTCAGCAAAACATGGACTCTTTCTGTTTTCAGAATGCATTTTTCTTCAAAACAAAGTAAAGGAATTGGAGCGTCAGCCACCTTAAGTTCCCTGATGAAAACAAACTATTTTATTATATTTTTTTAAAACCTAAAGAATGCAAATATTCCTTTAATATAATATGCTGCTATCCAAATGCATGTTTATTACATTTAAATATAGATAGATAAAGATAAAGATAGATATACTGTATCTTACTGTCAAACTGAATTCGACTTGGTGAAATGAAAAGCAGTAAATCTAAAAATTATGTATCAGCATATGTGATGTTTATTCCTTCTATTTAGTTATATCTCTCGAGGCTGAAGCACCCAAAATGGAAAATTATATTCAGAAAAAAATCACTTAGCTGGTTAATAGAACAAGTCATTATAAAAAATTTTCCTTATTTTCACCTTAGGCCCTTTTGCTTTTTGATTGTTGTTGTACATTGAGCTATACCTGAACATTGATTTAATTTTTCCCCCAATTTAGAAATTAATCTAATTTAAAGTCCATTAATATTTGAAGCTATCCATTGTCGTGTTCTTTTTGTACATTTTAATTTAACATGATTTTTAAATGTTTTCCTAGTTTTGAAAATTATATATCATACTTATTCTTAGAAAATTAAAAAATTACTTCCTAACATACATTCATGCATCTTAAACATAAATGTACTTCTTAAAAGTAAAGAAAAATATTTGGCTAATAACACAGATTTACACATTACCTAAACCTGCTCCAAACAAACATAAATATGAACTGGGTACATGTCTTTAGAGAGAAGGAAAAATTCACTATAAGATGGTAAGAAATAAATTCAAAACACTCATTTCCCCAACTCACAGATTATTACCAAAATCAACATGTATAAACAAATCCTTGTTTCCATTTTAAACTATGCTATTTTAAATATTTCTTCATTCATAGAGAGAAAATTTACAAAATTAAGATATAGCATGTAAATCTGAACGGAGTATGCTGCTCTAAAGATGTGGAATGATTATTTAAAGGTGAGTACAGTGCTTAAAATTTCATAACCTGGAACAAGAGATAAACAAAAAGATAAGTGGTTGACAGAGGACCACTTACAGCTGTGGCCTCAGCCTACTAATATTATTTTCAGTTAATAAAATTTAGACAGAAGCAGAAATTTTTAATTTAGGGCACAGAAACAAATCAAATGGCACAAAACAAATGTCATATAAAACAATTATTGAATGCCATAAGCAAGCAAAAGGTTTATGGGTCTCAGAATTGACTCTGACCTAAATAAACACAGGAGAATATACAAAAGGAAAGTCAAGGAGAAAATGATCAGGGTATGATCGTTATAAAAGAAAGGCCAGCTTTTAAATAAGTGCCATATCATGAAGTAATTTCAATCACTTTACAAACATTTAATTAATAATATTCCTAGCATAACAATAAGCCTATAATGACTACCTCTTACACACTATTTATTATTCTGTTTGGATTAGCCAATAATTACAGGAGGGAAAATTTCACCCAATACGTTACAGCTGTCCAACTGAAATGAAATAAAGATGCTATTAAAGACCTGCTTCTGGAAAATGCCAAAGCCAAGATTGTCTACACAAATCTTGAAATATCACATGGTTGTCTGTAATTTTGCACATGTACAGCAGAGGGCACTAATATAATTATAGTAGTTGGACCTGATGGGAGTAATTATCTGCGACTCTAGGATTCACCGGAAGTAGTAAACTAGAAAGTCTTTCTCATCTTCATCAATGAATAGTTTCCTCCTATCTAAATAGGGAAATTCCTTGCATGAAATTTACTTAATTTTTATAGCTAAAGGGCCATAATAATAGAAAGTTAATGTTGATTATTCCCTAAGAAATCAACAACACAACGAGTGATCTTTGAACATCATAAACCAACTTCCTCAGAAGACCAATAACACTCTATCAACCTCCCCCCACCTTCTCTTGCTTTCACGTAGCTAAACTCACCTAACTACATCTTCTCCCAAAACACCGTCCCAGAAATCCAAAAGTGGAAAAACTTTTGGCTATGTTAGCAGCTTTTTATGACACAGTTGAAGCATCGTCTGATCATAATGATCTCCACAAGGTGATGGAAACTTTGAGACAAGTGGAAAGACCAACAATTAACTGCTATGAAAGAATGAGAAAGTTAACCGAAATCATACTCAAGTATGTTGTTTCATCACAAAGAGGGAGAACAGATGGTCAAACTGTTTTGTGGTCCTCATTTTCTCAGTAAAATTAATAGAATAATTGCTACCCTTAGCAAAGCATACAGTATGTATAGTAGAAAAAATAATAACTTGCTTTATGAATTTAACTGTGACAGATGTATAGGCTCTGCTTTCCAGAACCTGAAAGTCTAGTGGCAGACAGCAAACATATTAACATATAAATTAAATAAAATGTGGGAAGTCCTGTGGGAACATAGAAAAGGGTATGACTCTGGGAGCCTCTAGGAGCCAGGAAAGGGCTGCAGAGACAACGACATTTAAATTGGGCTTTGGAGGATGGGTAGGCATTTATTGCTTAAAGAAGTGGTAGAACAATCTTCCAGGAGGATAGGAACTACTCGTGCCGAAGCTTGCAGGCATGAAAGGCTAATCACAAAATAAATACATCTCCAGCATTCAAGGGAACATCCAACTGGAAGCCACAATTCTGTATTAGATAGAAAGTAATTTTATTATGCTATTAAAGTAATTCACAGTGGATGCTTAAGAAATTTAAGAGAGGAGTTAGCTTTGAATTGCAACAGAAGAGTTCGTTCGTCACAAGGTCTTTAATTGTAAATATGTGGGAGTAGGGAGAGGCTATGGGTTTCAGTACCCACTTTTTTTACTACGGTGTTTTCCTATTTTAAGAAGTTGATAGGAGTCAGGAATTTGGTAGCTTATTTCTTAAAGCTTGTTGCTCTCAATTCTAGAAACTTCTGATTGATAGCATGATTTTCATACCCAGAAATTGTAAAGACAATATATATATTTTCTTCTGTTTGTTTGTTCTTCTGGCCGCTGTATTAGTGTCAAAAAATTAGTTATGAGCAGAGGTATGTTGTCAGAAGTAAGTGTCCTCAGAGGGTGCAAATGAGGATTATTTTGAGATCAAGACTCACCACAGAGCAAGTTATCTATATGGTTATGGCCTGTGAATTTTTAAAGGTTAATTCGAAACCTGAAAAATAATTTGTTGTCTTCAAAATACAAAAAGAAAATGGGAAAATAAGAATTTAAATATGTCTAAGTGTCTACAAAGGTTATACTACCAAAACTAATACTCAGCTTCATTTCAACTCAACCCTTTCCTAGCTATATAAAACATTTAATATGGGATATGGATGCATTTTACGTGTTTGATGTGATTTCGAGTAAGGCCTCCAAAAATAAAAGTGTTCAGAGACTTCAAGCTTTCAAATATCTCTGCTCAGCTCACCTGGTGCATTGCATCCGTATTATTTTATATGTGTATACTGCTCCAAGAATCTCTGATAACAAGAATCTACAGCACCTATTTCCAGGGGGACAGCAGATGGATGGAGTCATGAAAAACACAGCCCTCCATTCCTGCTCCTAAACCCATTCTATTTTTGTTACTGGGGGCTGGTTAATAGCAACTCAGTTCCCCACGACACTGCTTAGCCCAGGAATCATGTTGCCTGATTCTTCTGGCTCTGGATAGTCAAAGAACTAAAATATGTGCATGAGCTATATTTAAGTTTGCAGATAAATTGAAAATTCTCAGATAGGGGATACATACCATCTTGTTGCCAGCTTACAACATGTTACTTATCAGAGGTTTCTTTGATGTTGGTTATCTAAAACTTGGAATTGATTTTTGACCAGAAACATGTTACAAATGATTGGTCATATTTGAGATTAGCCCAGTAAAGTCTCATAGATACATAATATAACAGATTTATTTTAACAACAACTTCAACATTGTTTAAAATATAGTTTCTCCCAAAATAGTTAAAAGCAGAGACTCAAACATCTATTTTTACACCAATGTTTATAGCAGCATTATTCACAGTAGCCAAAAGGTGGAAACAGCTCAAATTTCCATCAAAAGGTGAATGGATAGACAAAATATAGTATATACATACAGTGGCATATTGTTCAGCCTTAAAAAGAATTCAAATTCTGATATATGCTATACAATGAATGAACTCTGAAAACATTATGCTAAGTAAAATAAATGAGAAACAAAAGGACAAATATTGTATGATTCCATTATATGAGGTACATAGAAGGGAAAAATTCAAAAGACAGAAAGTAGGAAGGGGGGCTGGGAGAAGGGGCAGAGGGGGTATTGTTTAGAGGGTACGGAGTTTCTGTTCGGGATGATAAAAACGTTCTGGAAAAGATAGTGGTAATGGTTGCACAACATTGTGAATGTACTTAATGCCGCTGACTTGTATACCTAAAAATGGATAAAATGGTAGATTTTATGTTATGTATATTTTACTACAATATAAAATATATATAGTTTCTACAAATTGAATTCATTCTTCAGCTCCGTCTCAAGACCAGGAACCTAGCTTCTCAAATGCAGGGCAGGGAAAGAGAATAGATGTACCCAGCAACTGGAGTGAGAGTAGGTTTGGTGTAAAATAGAAGAGTTTCATACTTGTTTATTTCTCTGTGTTTGACGAAAATGTAATAATGTACGACAACAGAACCAGAGTCCATGCTTTTATAAGTATGGCATCCGTAGTCATGCCCCATCCTAGGCCACCAGTCTTCTTTCCCATTTCCCTCCCTCCCTCTGTTTCAGTCTTGGGCATCACTGACTTTGCAGGAGAGTGGGTGAAGTGGGACAAGTAGAAGGAATAGAGTAGCAGGAAAGCAAACCCCTGGCCAGGATCACATGTAAGCTGTGCATTTGTAAGTCAGGACTGCCCCTGCTTTTGTTGTTTATTTCAAGTCGAAAAGGTGGAGGCAAAATCATGCAACAGTGTGAATTAGAAGCATTGTGAGTAAGACCTATTTGACAGTGTATCCTTGATAGTGTTAGTTGCCAACTGTGGCAGATACTTCAGGCTGTCTTGCTAAGAGTGTCTTGCTATCTACTCTCCTCATCTTCCTTATTAAGAGAGCTCTGATTTTTGTTTGAGGTGATAATGTGCTCAGTTAAAAGACTTGTTTTTCAACCTCTCTTTCACCTAGGAGTGGCCAGGTGACAGGGTCTGGCCACTGAGCTGTAAGTGGAAATCTACCAGGAAATTTTGAGAAAGTTTTTGCTTTATGATGTAGGTGCATCCTTTTCCTCCTCCCTTCTTTGTCCAGCCAGATGTGGGCACGTAATCCCAGAGGCTTTAACAACAATCTTGTTTTCATGAAGATGAAAGTCATTTTCTAGTTCAACAGAGTAGGAATTTAGAAGAGGCAGGGTCCTTGATGATGTTGAGCAGGTGGATTCCCTAAGTCTGGGTTCTTGTTAGGTGAGAAAATAACTACCTATGTGTTAAAGCTACTAATAGTTAGATGTGGACATGCATCTACTGGGGAAGGGAACAAATTCCAGATGGGAAGAACAGAAAACTCAGAGATCAGAAGTAGTGAGTCTGTGAGGTGGAAGGTAGGGATGGAAAATATGTGGTTATTTTGGTTGGAGCATAGAGTATGTAAGAGGAAGTAGAGGGAAATAATTTTAAAAGGCAGTTTTGAGCCAGATAGTAGAAGACCTAACATAGCGGGTTGAAGCATTCAGATTTTGTTTCTACGAAGGCAAAAAAGAACAACTGAAGGTTTCTGAGTAGCAGTGCCATGCTGAGAGCTACGTTTTGTCGAGCAAAGACTTGCTCTGCTAGTTCAGTTGGGTGGGACCAGATATAAGACTATTTTACTCATCTAGGGTAGGATAAAGGCCTCAACCAGGGCAGAGACAGTAGGAATGGATGGGAAGGGTAATGGGAAATAATTCAAAGCAAAATAGACAGATACCAATAGGTGAAGTAAATGGGGGTAATCTTGTCTATTTCTGACTTGCATATCATGATGAATGAATGGAAAATACATGGGCTGGCTAGGAACCAGGGTTTCTTTCTGTTGGAATAAAATAGAAAAGGAATATTATAGATGAAGATTTCTTTCTAAAGGCGAAAACACGAATGGACGGCCTGTATATTTCTTCCCCCTGACTTCACAATTTCCTTGGTCAAGATTTTAAAAGTGAATCCTTGGGAACAAAGTCTCCATGAGGTTAGAGACATGGTTCACGGCTGTTTTTCCAGAACATAGAAGAGTGCCTGGCACATAGTAGGCCTTCAATAAGTATTTGTTGAATAAATGAATGACTAGATTATTTATTACCTTTGGAAATGTTTATAAATGTAGTCATTTTAATTTAATAATATCAGAGATTTTTTAGACTGAAAAAGAACATTAAAGATTCCCTGGTCTAGTCTGCTCATTTTAAAAGAAAAGGAGCCAGATTCACAGAGAAATTACGGTGCCTAGATATAATTTTGTAAGTGTATGTGTGTTACATTTCTAAGGACCAATAAACCAAAAAAAAGGAAATAATCAATACTTTTATGCAGATTCAGCTGAGGACTTCCTTTAAATAAATAAGTATGATTTCTTGGCTCCTATATGCCTAATACTGTTCAAGATATGGTAAGACATTTAAAAAGAAGACTAAGACCTGATCCTTATCCTCAAGAAATTACAAATTACTTAGGGAGATAAGATTAAGGCATATGAAATATCTAGATACAATCAAGAACTATAATTGGATGGGATTGAATATATGAATTCAGGAAAGGGAGAGATTAATGTGACCTAGAGGCTCTGTTTCTCAAAAAATTTTTAAATATTTGTACGAGAACATAAATGATGCCATTTATCAAATTATCAGCTGGCATGAAGCTGAGCAGAGTAGAATTCAAAATGAATTCAAAACAATGGGGTGAGTCTAACAAGGTGAATTTAAATGATAGCTTAATAATGCTTAATCAGAAGTTAATTATAACTAATACTTACGGAGCATTTACTATGAAACGGGTACTATTTAGTGTTTTACCTTCATTATTTCATTTGATCCACATATTACCCCATGAAGCTTATTTTAATTCTCATTTTAAAGTTAGGTGATATTCCCAAGGTCAAACAATTTGTAAGTGATAAATCCATGCTTCAAATTCAGATCTAAACTCTTATGTACTACTACATTACATTAGCCCCAATAGCTTTAAAATGGATAAACATAAACTTCTATATTTATATATTTAGTATGAAGCACCTCACTAGTTTGGGGTACAAAGAGGATCATTTATCCTTATAATAAGCAAATTAAATATTCAAGACCCTATCAGCTCAATTAACAAGATGTCTGTCTGGTCTCTGTTTGAGGGCTTCCACCTTAAGTCGCCTAGAGTCTAACTCTGATGAAAGAGGCTCATTCTGATTCTAACAGCCAGAGAAGGAGACGACTGGAGAATCTCAGGATTTGAAACGTTCCAGTTTCCAGCTGCCATTGCTTTTCTTGCAGCCTTCTCTGTGGTTGAGAACTGAGCCTGCGCAGTCTGATGCAGCGTTCCTGTCTAAAGTGGAAATGGCATCCTTGCTGGTACAGCCCCCTGCAAAGGCACAGTCATCCTCTTTACGGGAGGATGACCACACACACTCTAGCTGGATCCTGGGCCAAGAGCAATTTCACTTGAACTTCCAAGTTGACAGCTTTTTGGTTTACATTCACTTGTTCAGCCATTGTCTCAAACACGCCTTCAGGGACAAGAGTCAAGCTGAACTTTCAACTTCAGCCACGTGCCATAGCAGAACTGGCCCCTACTCTGCAAGCACTTTTGCTCTAGTATTGGGCCTGGGGTCACCAGTCCAGACTGTCCCTTCCCTCATGGGCCTTTTCCAACCATCAGACCTCGGTTAAGAACATCTCAATCCACGAGGTCTAAAATAATGTTAAATCTCCAAGGAGAAGAGTCCTTGATGCTTTTGCTTCAGGACACCAGGAGTCTCATGCATATTTACTTAACTCCTACATAACAATGAATTCTACAAATGACATCAGTCGTATACTTGATGGCTCCCAAATGTATATTTCGAGCTCAGAATTTCTCCCAAGAACTTCAAGTTTGCATGTGCATTTGCCTACTCAACATCTTTAACTGGATACCTCCTAGGCATTTCAAATGTAGTAAATCCCAAATGGAACTTTTGGTTCCCTGCTTCTAAACTTGTTCCTCCAATGATCTTTGCCATTTCAGTACCTCCAAATATTCAGAAACTCAAGCCAAAATCCTGACAACCAGACTGGATCCTTCCCTTTTCCTCTTTTCCACGTCTAACCCATCAGCAAATCCTCTTGGCTCCATCTTCATAATACATTGTGAATGCCAACATATCTCACTTTTCTGCCACAAATACCCTCGTTCAAGCCAACATGAGATCTTGCTTGGACTGGTCTTCCCACTTCTATTCCCCTTTTCCTAACACCACAATCCGTTCTCCCCATAGCAAAGCGGTCTTTCATTAATGTGGTGAAATCATGTCGCTCCTCTGCTTAAAATCCTTCTGTAGTTTCCTTTTTGTCTTAGAGTAAAATCCAAACTCCTTCCTTCATCTTACACCACATTTTCCTTCACTCTCTCCAGTCCTACTTGCCTTCTCTCTGGTTTTAGAACACAGGAGGCAATTTTGCATTTCGGGGCTTTTGCATTGCCATTCACACTCCACACTTTCTGAATGGTTAGTTCCTTTTCATCTTTCAGGCATCAGCTTAAATTCAACCTCTTCAGAGAGGCCCCTCCCCCCCTTTTTTTTTGTTGAGGAAGATTCACTCTGAGCTAACATCTGTGCCAATCTTCCTCTATTTTGTATGTGAGTTGCTACCACAGCATGGCCACTGATGAGTGTTATAGGTCCATGCCCAGGAACTGAACCTGGGCTGCTGAATCAGAGCATGCCTAATTTAACCACTAGGCCACAGGGTGGCCCCTGAGAGACGCTTTTCTTAATAAACCTAACAAAAATAGTCCCTATCTAGATACTCTCTATCTTATCACTCTTTCTTTTCCAGCACTTATCACGCTTTCTATCTTGTTTTTTCAAGAAGTTGTGTACTGCTTTGTCAATTGCCTTCCCCCATTTGAGTTCCATGAAGACAGGGACTGGTTTGCCTTTTCCCTTCTGTATGTGCAGTGCTAAGCTTCTAGCACATAGTAGGTACTCCACATAGAATCTGACTCACTGACTAAGTGAATAATTGTGAGATGTCTCTTGCATTCCAGAAGGAATGCCTGGCATGTTTCTTAACAGCCTATCTCAGTGACTGTTAATCCTTGTTTCATGTTAGACTCACTTGGGGAATTTTTTAAAAAATAACACCACTTGAGTCCCATACTACATCCATTAAATCAGAATCTCTGTAGATGGGACGCAGGTATCATTATTTGAAAAGCTCCTTTAGTTCATTCCGATCCACAACCAGCATGGGAAAACCACAGGTAATTATCATTCCCTTTTCTTTAAACTCCAAATCAGCTCCTTTGTTATTTCATTTACATCTTTTGGTATGATTCTGTTTCAAATGATTTCTCCAAGAAATGCTTCTAGAGAGATCAGGGTCCCTTTGTGGTCTTTACCAGATGCTTTGTAAAAACCACTTCAAATTTGGAGTTTATCTGTGGATCACAAAACTTGTTCCTGACTATGTGGATGCTTTTATCAACTTGGGAATCAGCTTCTTTGGGGTTCCAGGATAACAGACATTTCCTAGGAAATAGTTTGCATGGATGTGTCATTGCTCACAACCTACAAAGCACTGCCGTATTTGGATTCCACTCATGAGCTTTTGCTTTTTTTCATACTTTTCTTGTCGTCTGATAGTCTCCCAGATATGCTCATGGTGTGCTTCCCACTCAGTCGAAGTAACTGTCATTTGCTCAGATGTTCCTCATGAGAAATGCTTTCCCTGATTGCTCTACCTGCAATGGCACCCAACCACTGCAATCACTCACTATTCCCTTCCTTTGCTTTATTTTTATTTACATAACTTTTCACTAATTAGCAAGTATATTTTCTTGTTTGTGACGTGTTTTGTCCTACTAGAATATGAACTCCATAAAAGCAGGGACTGCTGTATTGCTATCAGTGTTCAGTAAATATTGTTGAAAGAATGAAGGAATGAGTGAACAGTGTTCTGACAAGGGGTCCCAGAATTGATTGTATTTTCTCCTTTTCTTATTTCTTTTATTCCTATGGAATCTTGCTACATGAGGAAGCATCATTAGGAATAAGAAAAGTTGGCAGCACCGGGAACCATTTTATCCATGGTTTAGCAGTCTCATTTTCCGTCGATAGTAGTTGGCATTCATGTGATCTATTTGTTGCAGATATTAACTTTGATCACCTATAGTCCATAAAAATACTCCCTGTTAACAGCAAAAAAAAAAAAAAAGTGCACTGAAGTGAGGTATAGTTAATGACCGTCAGGAATGTCTGGTAATTGCTGAAGGCAAGATTTTCTGTGGCTTAGAGGGAACTAGCTGACAGACATTTCTCAAGTGCTTCCTATGTTAGGACATTGTGATAGGTATCATGAGGGGTACAGAAAAAACAGCAGCGTTTTCTGCCTTCAAGGGTCTTATAATCTATTTAGAGATATAAGCCATATGTGTATGAAATGTGAGAATGACTATAAAATTACACGAGAGATGCAAAATATAAAATAGATGCAAAATGTAAATTGAATAATGTCTTGGGATACAATTATATATATATTTAGGATGATCAAATTATATAGAGTGGCCTAGAATTTCTGGAGACTGAGTTTTAATGAAGAACATGAAGTCAATTAAGAAAGTAGATGCATTCCCTTTGGTGCTTTTTTGTTCACAAACCCTGAACTCTTTATCTAACTCTTGCCTGGATTCTGTTCCCTCTTCATTATAACATGTAATTTCCCTTTTTATCCTTTATGGACTTTCAAGTTAAAGTAATTAATGTCCAGCCAGCTGCCATGCAAACAACGTAAGAGTTGTTACTTTAATCATATGTTGGCTATCACAGGATGCTATTCAGACTGTGTCCCAGTTGTTGCCTATTAGACCACATTGGTCTCTTAAGCTGGATACCATCTGTTTGCTGCTCCAAGTTGTCCCTTGATGTTTTCCCACCATGCTGGTGGGCTGCTCTGTAAGAACTGGTTTGGTTCAGCCAGTGGGGAGCATGGGAAGAGTTGGTTATGAGGGAAGAGAGTGAGAGAAGAGTATTTGTTCCCCTGGCTCCCTGTCTCTTGGGTTTTTGCCTCTCATTAGACAGCTCTCTGTACACAGCCCTTTCCATCTCCTGGTACCATTAGCTGCTCATTCCCCTTATCCCTTCAGTTTAGGGTAATAATGTCTCCCACCCTTTGATTAGCCTTGGGGCATTGCACTACCTCTGCTTTCCCTCAATTCTACCCTTACCTTTGTAATTAGTCTTTGTTTTAACTGTTCCTCAAAGTACTGAAGATGAGTTGCCAAAATCTTCCTGCTGGGACTCTGACTGATCACCTTGCCAAGCAGGAAGGGAATCAGAGTCTAACCTTCTGATGGAGAAGATACATGTACATCTCTCATCCTTGAGTCAGGAACCGGTTCCTCTGTATGGGATACTTAAATAGTTTTGGCAGAAGTGAGATTCCACCAGTCAAAATGGCTCCCATCTTAATGGCTATTTGATAAAATTCTCCCCTATTGCTAACATGGAAAGTGGGGATAAAACAGTCAACTACTGACAGGGATGAGGGAAATCAGTAAAGTCTGTGATTGACTGTTGCTATTGAAAGTCTGGTACATGCTACAAATGCTATGTGACATATCAAGATGATCTCTTGGTTTGGGAAGTAGTGCTGCTTACCTGGTTACAGAAGCCCCCTTATAGGGCAAATGAGTGGTGACTGAGGACATGTCATTCTGGGGTTTTAAAATGCAAAATACCAATATGTGTGTGTACGTATGTTTGTGTATATGTGTGTATGTGTATGCGCTATGATAGTGTCTGACCACTGTAAAAGGTGATGGGTAAGCATGATCAAGACAGAGATGTTAAACTAGGTTGCTGGCAGTGGAGGAAGAAGGCCTTCATGTTTGGGTTGAAACCAGAGGAATAAAATAGATGGAAGAGCTAGACTACTTTTGCAATATTGCCTTGAGGGTAAAGAATATTCAGATAAAATACCAGGACCATGGGTCTACCATCCCATCTATCAGGGAAGAGGAAACTGAAAGATTATGAGAAGGCTGAAAAAAGTAGAGTGTCGTCTCACTCTGGTCATATGTTAAAACAAAGAGCTGAAACTAGGCAGCCCTGTGTACTGAGTCAGCTGAACTCTTTAGGGAATCTGGGACTCGTATTTCACACTTTGCTAAGCTAAGTAAGCTTATAAAAGTTACTCAAACCTAAAGCATATAGGTTATTTTTTTTCCCAGAACAATACCCACACTGGGAGATGATTTTCGAAAAGTCTATAATTAGAAAGGAAAAGGTAGTTATTTAAACAATTTTGTACTGTTACATAATCGTTGAAGATGAAAATGGAAAATGAAATTCTGTTGTCATAGCTCTGTAAGGTCATCATTTTTGAACTGTGTGAAAATCACATGGGACAACTGGAACTGATGATGTCATCCTTGTCATCCTGTGATCTTGACCTAGAGCACTCTCACGACTGGTTGGGGTATCAATAGTTGCCAGGAATAGTTCAAACAAAGTTGTAGTAATTGTAAGCACAAAGCAATTTTCCTTCACTAACTTCTCAATTGTAATTTGTCCACACTAGACTGATAAGTGACGTCTGCTGCTGATTCAAGGGTCACATTGGCACATTCTAGTGTGAAGGAGTGGGCAGCAGGCTATTCTTGACTTGAATCCCTCAGATATGGCAAAACCCTAAAAATTGAGATAAATTTCTAATGATATGAAATAAATCTATGATATTTAAGGTCTTACCCATACCCAATACTGGTTTAAGATATAATAATTAAATTCTGCTAACCAAATAAAGATTATACCAAATTGGGAAAGCCATAAATATGTCTTAAAATTTGGCAATCCTTCTGGAAACAAAGAAACATAAAGGCTGAGAAACTGTTAACGCATTTTTTCTCTTTTTAAACAGAAATTACAAATGCATTTTTTAAAAGTAAGAGATGCGACTTAAATACCATATTAATTTGCACTTTCTCTCCATTTCCCCAATATTTCAACTATACAATGGTGATATGGAGAGAATAATTTGTTTCTACATTCTGATATACTTCACCCTAAGCAGGCTTTATTATGTATTTCTGCAGCATTGACATCATCACTTTTAAATGTTTGAACTAAGAATTGCACAGGAGAAACACTGTTGATTATGCTGGACATTTTTATTCAGGTAGCACTGCAGATTTTTAACTTATCTTTCTGAGTTACAAGTGTTAATCAACATTTCACACATTTCTGTCATTTCAGCAAATAACTAATACAAGAAAAAACTCCCTATATATACTTCTGAAAATGCGCAAATTTCTATTCTTAAAAATTGTCTGCCAGTAAAGAACCTTTACAACTCAGCGTCAAAAAGAACTCAAATAAAAAATGGACAAAGGACTTGAATAGACATTTCTCCAAAGAAGACAAACAAGTGTCTCATAAGCACATGAAAAGGTAATCAATGTCATTAGTCATTAGGAAAATGCAAATCAAAACCACAGTGAGAAATCACTTCACACCCACTAGTATAGCCAGGAAAAAAAAAAAGGAGAATAAGTATTGGTGAGGATACAGAGAAATTGGAACTTTCATACATTGTTGGGGGGAATGTAAAATGGTGCAGCCACTGTGGAATACAGTTTGGCAATTCCTGTATAAGTTAAACATAGAATTACCATATGACCCAGTAATTCCACTCCTAGGTATAGACACAAAAGAATTGAAAATAGGTATTCAAACAATAACCTATACAGGAATGTTCATAGCAACTTCATTCACAATAGGCAGAAGGTGGAAACAATCTAAATGCCATCAATGGATGAATGGATAGACAAATTGTGGTATATCGATATAATGGAATGTTATTCAGCAATAAAAAAGAATGAAGTACTGATACATGCTACAAAGTGGATGAAGCTTGAAAACATTATACTAAGTGAAAGAAGCCAGACATTAAAAGCCACATATTGTATCATTTAATTTAAATGAAATACTCAGTATAGGCAAATCCACAGAGATGGAAAGTAGATTGGTGGTTACCTGGTGCTTGGGGTGGGGGAATGGGGAATGACTGCTTAATGGGTATGGGGTTTTGGTTTGAGGTGGTGAAAATGTTCTGTAACTAGATAGTATGATGGTTGCCTAACATTGTCAATGTACTTAATGACACTGAATTGTTCTTTATTTGTAGCCACTTTAAATGGTTATCATGGTAAATTTTATGTTATGTGTATTTTACCACAATAAAAAGAAAATTTTAAAGAATTATCTACCTAATGATAGATTTAGGGTATTATCTTTCTTTTGAGTCAAATATGTATATTTATCCATTGTACATACTAGAAGGGATTTCACTGCTTTTCAAAAGAATCACCTATGGGGCCAGCCTGGTGGCATAGTGGTTAGGTTTGCCAGCTCTGCTTTAGAGGCTGGGGTTCACGAGTTCAGATCCCGGGCACAGACCTACACACTGCTCGTCAGGCCACACTGTGGCGGTGTCACATCTGCAAAGTAGAGGAAGATTGGCATGGATGTTAGCTCAGGGACAATCTTTCTCAAGCAAAAAGAGGAAGATTGACAACAGATATTAGCTCAGCGTCAATCTTCATCATAAACACACACAAAACAATCTTTTATAATCAGATGAAATGATACCCTTTTGAGTGAATAACAAATAGCTCTTAAAAATGTGCATTCATATTGATTTTGTGCCAAATGTGAATTATGTGATTAGAATTCCCAGTCTTAAACCCAGTGAAATCTCACATGCTATCAGACCCAATGCGTGTTTCGAGTGACAGGTATGGAGGAAGGGTAGAGATCAGAAGCACAGGTTTTACAGTGAAGTGGATTCATATCCTAGCTTTTCTAATACCGCATGTGGGACTTCAGGCAAGGAACAGTAATCTCTCAAGTCTCAGTTTTCTCACTAGTAAGATGGGGATAATGATATCTATTTTCTGGTGATGTAAGAATTGAATGAGTTCATATATGAAAAGTGCTTAGCAATGGACTCATCATATAGTAAATGTTCAATATGGTGGTGACTTGCAAGACAGGCTTATATGGACCTTTTCTAATGTAATCCTTTTATAAATTGTGTGAGATATTTACCTTCAATGGGAAGGAAGTTAATTCATCTTGCCTTCTCAGGATTCTAACTTGGGGGGGGGGGGGGGGGTATCTTTTGATGTGCTGACTAGATTCTGGCATAGAGGGGTACTTTTGATTAAATGAAGAGGTCATCAGTTAAAGCGGTTACCTCCCTACTTCACTGTCCTTCTTTCCCCATCTCAGCTCTCCAAGTATTCTGGATCTCTTTCTGCAGAAGGGTGCAGAGCTAGCTTTTGGTAGAACTCTAGTGTTAAGCTCAGTGTGCATCTCCTTACTAAATTCATCAAGGGTGAGACATAAGGACAAAGAAAGAGAAGGTTATTGCCTATTTGAAGTTTATAAAGAAAAAAAGCAGGAAGGTAGAAAAAGGGAAGAATGAACAATAAAGAAAGCTGGTCTTGTTTCTTTAACCACACTCTAAATTACTGATTTCAAATTGGTCCAAGGACCCAAACCATCGGGCCATGTGGGTCACACTGGCTCTGATATTCAGCCAACACATAAAGAAGCTGACAAAAATTCAAAGGAAAGCATTACTTTTGCAAAACAAAAGACAAAGGGTGCATACAGGATCATAATTCAATTGGGAAACCTGCCTGATAGTCCCAACTCAGCACAAGGCTTTCCACGTCTCCTTGACATCAGTCAGCTGGACGTCGGCTGTACGTGAAGCAGTTTTGCTAAGGGGTGTGAAGAAAACGCTTAAGTGTAAAACTTATTCCCTGATCCTCAAAGAGCTTACAACAGCGCTGGAGAGATTAGCCGTGTAACTAACACTCCAGGGCGGTCAATGAAACGTGACAAACGAGTTGGCAGGGGCCTTGAAAGCGGAGGAATTCACAGTTAGGGATCATTTGGGGCAAGGGGCTTGTCAAGGAAGACTTTAAGAGGTGGGATGTTATAGACTCTAAGTGGCGAATAAAGTTTTCGATGGGCGGGAACTCACAGCATTGCCTGCTAAGGACTCAGGCTGGCCACGCCAGGGCGCGCGCGGAGCCGACTGGCCTGACCCATCGGGCCACGGCGCGTGCGCAGCCCGAAGCTCGCGCCGGGCGCGCGGCCCGCGGGATGCCCGCCAGGACCCGCGAGGGCGAGACCCCGCGCTTGAAGGCGGGAAAAGCCTCGCGCATGCGCGGCTCGGAGCGTCGGGCTCGCCAGGATGGGGAAGGGGGGGTGGAGTTTCCAAGAGGGAGCTTGACCCGTTAGCAGCCGCGGCCATGGCGGCGCGCTCGCCGCCCTCACCGCTCCCTCCGCCCCCAGAGCGGCGTTTGGGACCCTGGTCCCCACGTGTTGGGCGGGGAGCTGTGGTACACACAGTGTCCTGCGAGGCCACGGGGCTTGCCGGCGGAGCGCGGGAGGGCGTCGTGGACAAAAGCGATATCTCCTTGCGGGGCGAAGAAGGGTCAGGGGGCCGGCGAGGGCCAGGGCGGGCAGCTCCGGCTCAGGCTCCCCTCCTCAGCGCGCCCGCGGGGTCCTGGCGGCTAGAGGGCATCTCGGTAGAGGAGGCGATGGTGACCCGGACGCAGCTGCTGGAGGACGAGCTGAGCAGCCTAAAGGAGGAGCTGGCCCTGTGTCAGGTATCGAGGACTCGGCGCCGGCCTTCCCCCGGCGGCGGGGCCGGGACCGGCGGGGACGTGCGCCCCTCTCCCTCTGCCTTCGGCTGCGTCGCTGCGCGGGTTGGGGACCCACCCGGTCCCGCCCGGCGGCCCTCCCTCCCGGCTCCCGCAGCCAGCCCGGCCCGCTGCTCGGGGCTGGAGGGACGCGGCGGCCCCACCGCCCGGGCTCCCGCCCCTGTCCGGATGCCGGCCGGGCAGAGTTCGCCTCGGCGCCCTGGCTTTGGTTTAATTCACTAGCGTACCCCCAGAACTTGCAGTCACACCCCAGGCCGTCCCCCAGAAGCCGAAGTTCTCGGTCGTGACTGTAGTGGTACTTGGTGCCGCAGGAGTGGAGTGCCATCCACCAGTTGAAATGTTGAACAGGAAAACACTTATTAAAATAAAAACCATCGATGAAGGAGCCTGTTTTCGATTTTCAAACCCACAGTTGCCCTTGTTCTTAAGTTAACTGAAGTCGAACTTAAGATGTAAACACAGAACGATAGTTTTTAGGGAGTCTCGGGCCGGGAACTTTCACACACAATAGATGATGCCTGTTCCTTGTTTATTAACCAACTGTACTAACTCCATGGTCCGTGAGTGAGAAATCTCACTTTCATGTCAACTGGCCAGTGAAAAGCATTTACTAAATCAGTTGCCTGAACTTTATTTTCCTGGCATTTGAAGAGTTGGTGCATACCAAAGACGGCTTGGCTGTACTCACGTTTAGAAAGATTTGGTTTTCCTTTAGTTCTGCAGCCTTACCACATCTTTTGGATTTTACCAGAATCTTTAGACAGGGTGAGGAGATTAAATGTTGAGAATTCACTCAGCAATAGATCTTTGAGTAACTGCTTTCAAGATAGAACCAATAGGGACTGCTGAACAGCAAGGTAACTTTATGAACGGTATCAGTTTAGATTAATAAGAATTCATGAAATTCGTTGTCTCTCATATTGGGTCCTTTTGCCCCTTTTGTAGGTCCTTGTTGATTGTGTCAAGGCTATAAAAACATGACAGTCTTGTTGAAATTAAATATGCCTTTGCTTAAACAAGTTGGGGAGATATTACGTGGCTGCCTCCTGTTCATTATCCCGTTTTGTATTCTTCACTGGTTAAGGAGGAAAGGGATGAAATAAAAGACATGAATGGACATTTTATCATCTGCACACTTCACCCTTGGGTATTTTAAAGATGTGAACCCATGATAAAGGCCTTTGTGACTTTGACAAGTCCTAAGATGCTATTTGCCCCTATCTTCTCCATTCATTCTGCCCTACCCCTTGCTCTGTTTCCCATAGTTATACCCTTAGCTGGCTAAGGAGCTAAGATATTTACTTTTTATGAGTGACTTGATTAAGGAAATCAGTCTGTTGGAAACTGCCCAATGACTCCCTCCCCCAAATACATTCACTGTTATATTCTTTAAAAATATAGCTTCAAACATGGTGTTGGCCTTTGTGACCTTGGACATATATGAACTAGGAAGATGATGGAAGTTCTTTAGGCAGATGTAAGAATAGAAATGGTCATAATTAGCCTAGAACAATGGTTCTTGAGATTTTTATAATGTTGACACTGTTAGATGATCATAGGCATTCCAGTAATGTTAGATGAGATTGGCAGTATCCCATACTATAAAAGTTTAGTCAAACCATACTCTTGCTTTTGGGGAAACTTAGGCGAAATAATAATTGAATTCCTAATTGTTTGGTAAAAAAGCATTGAAGTAATTAAGCATTCACTTTTACATCTTTTTTAATTTGTTATTCATTTACTGATTCAGGTAGAAGTCATAGTACCCTAGAATATATAGCATTAACTCTATGTTTTTTGAAACTTTCAAAAATGGTAACCCAAAATAAGAAATTCATTTTATATCTCAACCGAGTAAGTATACACACATACACATACATATAATTTAAGAAAGAATATTTACCCTGTGTGTTATGAATTCTGATATTTTCTTTTAAATTCTATTCTTTAAGAAAATGCTGGTCAGATCTACTAAATTAATTTCACAATCCAATAATGGGTCAAATATACAGTTTGGGAAAAAGAACCCTGCTAATTAGTCTCTGGTCATAAGTAGAAGTTTCAGTTAGGTCAGTTGGTTGTTTTCCACATTTAACTTAATTAGAATTAAATTATATGTAGTGGTGGAGAAAAAGAAAGTTTGAGTGATTCCATGTACCATTCTACTCCATGGGAATGACTCAGAATAAGCATGTGATAGAAAACAATCTCAGTTACAAGTCTTTCTCTTAATATGAACAGCTCATCCTATTCTATGTGATTGTAACACGTATTTAGTTAAACGTTTTTTTTCATATGGCCCCAGATTAGCAAGCAACATACACATAATGCTTAGCTGAAGAAAACATGATTAATTTCAACATGGGGAGAAAAACTGTCTATATTGGACTTACTGAGGATAGGATGTTAGCTTCCAAATGTAGCTTTTTCCTAAGGAACTTTCAAGGGTGCTCCAAAGGATAATTTTAAGTCCATAACATTTATGCCTTATTCATTGATTTAGAACGTAACTTCACCATACTCTTAATTTTGATTATATATTTCAAAATGTGTTCTATTTGTGACGAAGGATGCTCTCGGTATGTAAATGTGCACATTTATCATCTATAGAATGCAAGATGAGAAAAAGTAATGTTATATATGTGTAATATATGTGTATACACATTTATATTTGTGTGTGTACGTGTGTATATATATATATGTCAAAGCTTAATTCCTTTTTTACTAGCGGTCAAGAATATTTACGAAACCTAAGAGCCAGTTTTGGGTAAAAAATTATTTAGGGCATTTAAGTGAAATATATGTTCATTATTCCAACTTTAATGATGAAACTAACTTTCATGAAGCATATCATGTTGGAATTAAGAGTATATGACTAGAAAACTCAGCCAGTTATATTTTTTGTTAAATATTTAGATGTGTTGAAACCTTGCCCAGTCATTCACAAACAAAAAAATTTTGAGAACATATTGTATAATTGGAATCCTCACCATTGTCAGTAGCTGTGTTCTAATGAATCTTTTTTGTGCAATTATTTTTCATAATAATTTATTGAGTGGCTATTTTGTGCCATACTTTGTAATTAAACTCCTTCCATTGTCTTCCCTTAGTTCTGATAGGCAAATTATTTGTTTAAATTTAAGAAATAGTTTTCATATGTTTGTGGAATTTATTCCTTCAGTAGAGGTCAACTGAGGGCCTATTATGTTGCCAGACACTAAACTAGGTGCTGGAAAAGTAGTTATGTGATGAAAAAGACAATTTTGGGTGTCTATGTCTGTAAAGTTGACATTTATTTCCATTCCAGCTGATAAGTGAAAGTCAAAGCCAATCTACCGCTGAGATAATTTAGACCCAAATCTCCTAGCATTTAGTTAACTCTTTCATAGGCCAACTTTAATAAACTTTGTGAGAGGGAGTAGGTTTTTTAATTTAAATTTTAAATTATTTGATTCTGTGTGGAAGTTATGTGATAAGAATAAAGAATTTTATAATGAGAATTTTTAATCATTTTTATTTTTAATTTTTTAAAAAATATTTAAGTGCTCAAAGGAAGGGAAAATATAGGTAAATATAAAGAGAATGTGATTGGCAATAGTTTCCTTGTTTTAATCATGTCTGGAATAGTTTGGAACCTAGTTTTGTGTCTTTTCGGGAGGGCTTTATTTCTTTTTGTATATGAAAGAGGGTCTTTTTAGTAATTAGAGGTATAATCCACGTTTAAGACGCTATACCATTTAAATAACTAAAACATTCACAAAAATGAGTACATAAAATAGTCCAACAATCCATTCGTAGCATTTTATTGCTCGTAAAAGAACTTACTTAAAAAAAAATCAGATATCACTTAGACATTTGAGTATTTTTAGGTGACAAAAATCTGAATAATATTGCTAACCATAAAAAAAATTAATAACTAAAGTTTAAACTAAAGAAACTTGGAAATAGAAAATTCTCCTCAAAATGACTTCTGGGTATAAATTGTAATTATAAATTAGTAACAATGGAATGTTTCTGGAGGAGTCTTCTGGTTGCTTTTTTCTCTGGCCTCTATGATACAAACAGCTTAAGGAGAATTTGTTGTTACTTTCTCTTTCTTGGGGATTGAAGAGGAGATGTGGAGTAAACATTAACCATAACAACAACAAAAAGAAAGAGAAAAGAGAAAAAAATGTATAAATTAAGATGTAAAGACTTTTTCATCAGATATTTGTTGATTTCTTACTATGTCCCTTTCACTGTGCTAGAGCTAAGTCTTTTATTAGTAAACTATACTTATTTAAGCTGAAGTAACTCAGTTATTTTATAAATGTTGAAAACCTACTCTTACATTTTTACTTATATTAATCTTTCTTGCCTAGTATTTTAGGTAGAAAAGTTGAGGTGACAATACATATGAATCTTTGCTATGTTGCTTGGAGCAAATTATAAGATATATTTATAGATAATATTGGTTTCAAGGGATTTTGTAATTTCATCAACATAGTTTTTAAAAATAGAGATGTTAGAACACATAATGTTGCATTAGCTTTCTTTCTCCTTATCTTCACTGCCTTTCAAACAGGTTATGTCATGTGATGTATATATTGACATTTCTTGTCTTTAACTTGAATCATTTTAATATACAAAGCTGAATTCTTGCTTCTAAAGGGATAAAGTAAAGCATGATATATAAGAATAGATAAGGTAGTACTTTCCAGTACTCAGGCTATCCAAAGTCTTTAAAAGTTTTTAAAGTCTTTAAAAAATGAACAAACAAAACCCTGAATAGATCAAAGATTTGAGCATTAAAAAATGAAAACAAAAATTTTAAAAGAAAGTATGGGTAAATATATTTCTAATCTGGGAGTAGAGAAGACCTTGCTAATTGGTATATAAAATCCATAAGCCATAATGGAAAAGATGGGTACATTTGAATATATAAAATTAATAACTCCTTTTTGCCAGAAATCTCCATCATAAATAGAATTAAATAAGCAACAGCGTACTGGGAAAAAATATTTGTCACGTATTTGGTAGACATAAGTCTAATTTCAAGATTTCCAGCAATAATTCTTATATTTCATTGGCAGAACTTAATCACCTAGCCCATAGGCAAGAGAGGCCAGTCTTTTAATTGGGCACCAAAGAGCCAAAATGGTTTCTATAACAAATAGGTAGGGGAGAATGGATGATGGAGGCAGATACAAATAGAGATATCTGCCACATAAGTAAACCCAAACAAACAACCAAACAAATATAGTATTATAAAATGAAATGTGCTATGAAAAAAATTAAACAGGGTAAGGGGTTACCAGCGACTTGTGAGTTTTGGTGGGTATACATAGAGTAGTCAAGGAAGACTTCTCTTGAAGAGGTGACATTTAAGCAAAGACCTGAATGTAGTGTGAGAATAATCTGTATAAAAATCTGGTAGATGGTACATGTGCAAAGGCCCTGGTAAAAGTACAGCAAGAAGGTTAGTGTGAACAAGGTGGGAGAGTGACAGATGAGGTTGGAGAGGTGTGTATTGGGGCCAGATACTGTGGGGTCTTTTGAGCTGGGTAAAGAGTTTGGATTATTTTCCTAATCTGAAAGGAACCCAGTTAAGGATTTTGAGCTATAGGGAGGCTGGGGACCATTATGGAGAGCTAGGCAAGAGATGGAGTTGGCTTGGACTAGGATAACGGTGGTAGAGGTGGTGAGAAGTGGCTAGAATTGGGGATATTTTGTAGGTAAGGCCAATAGGATTTACTGGTCCTTTGGATATAAGTCCGACGAAAAGAGAGTGACCAAGACTGATTCTTAGTTGTTAGGCATTTGAGCAAATGAGTAGATGGTGGCGTCGTTTTCCGAGATGCAGAGAGGCACGTTTGTGAGAGGGTAGGAAATCAAAAATTTTATTTTGGATAAATTAAATTTGAGATACCTATTAGGCATTCAAGTGGAATTAGAGTAGGCAGTTGGAGATTCAAGTCTGCACCTAAGGGTAGAGGAAAGGGCTAGAGATAGAAATGTGGGAGTATGTGGGAGTCATCAGTGTAGAGTTGAGATGTAAAACCATGGGACTGAGTGAGGTCACTTAGGGCAGTGGTCCTTATTCCTGGGTGCACAGAATCACCTAAGGAGCTTTTAAAAAATAGTGATGCTTGAACATTACCTGAAACCAATTTAATCAGAATCTCTAGATCATCACTATTTAAAAAAAACTCCGAAAGCAATTCCTAAGTGTCAGCCAGGGTTGATAACAACTGACCTAGGCTTTGAGGACTGAAATTGTCCATTATCCATTGGGTTTGGCCATGTAGAGGACCTTGAAAAATGATTTTAGCATAATAGTGGGGAGGGAAAACTGACTGGATGAGGTTATAGAGTGAATAGGAAATGAGGAAGTAGAGATCGTGATTATAGGCAACTTTTTCAAGGAATATCACTGAAAAAGGAAGGTGAAAAATGGAGCAGTAGCTATAGGGTAATTTTGTTTTAGAGTGAATTTACCTTGATATTTAGCATTTCAACATTTACACCCTAAAATGTAAGTGGTAGAAATAGTAAAAGTGAATGTGGGTTACCAGTGTAAGAACTTCTTAAAAATAAAGCTTTCCTGCTATACTTTTCAAGAATGTATTTTGTAGTTGTAGAACTAGGGATCAAGTAATTATTTTTTTTCATTTTTTAGTTTTATATAGTGTCGTGTCTTCCCTGATTTAGCTACAAAGCAATACACTTAAAATGTCTTTTGTTTCTTTAAGGCTGATAAAGAATTTGTATGGTCTTTGTGGAAACGGCTCCAGGTGACACACCCAGATCTCACACAAGCGGTCAGTTTGGTTGTGGAAAGGTGAGCTCCCAAGTTATTTTTTCATGAGTATTTGGTTTGTTGAATTTGTTTCTCTTCATTATTAAAATTAAAACCTGGCGTTAATCCCATGAAGAGATTCATTTGACTTCCAAATGAATGTGAGCATGGTATAATTATTGGATTTATTTCAAGGGGTGTGAATTCACCAAGTACAAATAGGCCATATCTTCTGCTCATATTCTGATGTATTTGGGAAGTTTCCAGGTAAGATATAAAACTGTGACTTAGACACTGTGTGTGTGCCTTGAGCTATTATAGCTCAACTTTAAAAATTGGAGAAGTCCTTGTTGTTTGACTTCTTACTCTGAGACTGCCTCTGTTGGCAACTTCCTAGACATGGCTTAATTTTCCCCTAAGATAATTGTAACATGTACTTGAAAGCCTAGGATGACCTTGCCAGAGTAGAATAAGTGTTCTGGAATAGGTTGAGGGATTTCACTTATCACTCTGTATTACCCTGTAGGGAATGCCCAGTCATTTAACTACAGGTTATGGAACCTCTCCTTGGTCATTAGAAACAGTGGAGTGATGCTGGTTACTCCTTATCAAACATTAGGTATACAGTGGTCCCATGACACTTAGCACAGCAATTAAAGCACTTGCTTTCCTATTAAATGGATTTCATTACATTTCCTAAATGAGAAGCTAAGCATATGGATGTCTTTTCCTTTTTCTTTATTGGAATCATGATTATATAATATGAATATAATTTTTCTGATCACTTGAACTATATTTACCTTTGGAGTGTCTAGCCCTGGGATCATTCCAGTATTGTCTG
Organism: Equus quagga; assembly: GCF_021613505.1. Lineage (NCBI taxonomy): Eukaryota > Metazoa > Chordata > Mammalia > Perissodactyla > Equidae > Equus > Equus quagga. Next base: position 117,605,354 of record NC_060272.1, read on the forward strand.
GAATTTGACTTTTTAAAATCTGGGGTATACATACCTATGTCTAACTTTACCATCCTTGGTTATTGTGAATTCTTAAAATAGTATAATCAGTTTCTCCTCCTGTTGCTTGTGTGTTTAATTTGTCAATCAGTTTTTCCCTTTTGATGATCAGAATTAAGTCTTTTGTTGAAGTACCCTGTTAATCACATGATCCTGATTGAGGATCATCTCAATCATCCTTGAGATGAAATGGGGTCACTCTCAGTCTCACTCTGTTTTTTCACAGAATATGCCTTCCAGAAGATATAGTCTTGGGACTTCAGTTGTCATTTCTGTGATTCTTTCTTTATCCCCCCTCTCCTTTTATTTTTATATATTTTGCAACTTTCTAATTTATTTTTTTAAACTTTCTAAAGCTATCTTTAATTTTCACTTTTCTCTTGGTTGAGACAGAAGCAAATATTAAACTATCATAGATCATTTTTCTCATTCTTTGTTTTCTATTTTTCACATTTTATAATATATATCTTCATATAAAAGTATATATATACAATTTATAAATAAATGTACATATATTGGGGGTGGGTACTCAAAAGCCTTTTGCTGATAAAATATATAATGGAAAATTTTGAAGATTACTGCTTTACAGCTATGATTCTCAGAATTTTAGTGTGCATAAGATATACTTGGAGAATTTATTAAAATGTAGATCTCTGAGACTTTTCTCTGACCTACTAAATCTCTAGGGATGAGGTCCAGGAGTCTTTTTCGAATAAACTTTCTAGGCATTCTGATGTTGTAGTCAATAGATCACACTATGAGATACCTTGGAATTTGAGTTGACTTTTGAAATTGGAAACTTATGAGTGGCATTTATAGTTTTACAATTACGTAAATATTTATTTTGTAGAGAACCATCTAGTATGTTTGGACCTTTTGAGAGGGAGAAATGGTATGCTATTCAATCTATATTTGTCAAAAAAGAATATTCTCAGTATCAAAGTCAAATATAGACTGTCTTTCTGTATAGTCCATTAGTTACCCAAATGATGCTATATTTAAGTCTGTATAGTATTTGTTCCTTGGTCTTCCTGGACAACCTTTTTTAACCTGTGGAACTTCTAATTGCCCTTCATTTCTGCTTTTCTTATTGTAAAGATGTCTGTGTTGACATTTGTATAATGGCCAAAGGCATTCTTCTTTGGGCCCTTGGAAGATGGTATGAATTTAGACCAACTGCTGTTTAAACCTACTCATAGCTGTCATCCCAGGATTTCTTTTCATGGTACTCTTGAACTAGTTCCATAGTTTCTAGGATCCTACATCTTCCTTTTTCTTTTTGTTGGATTATGTTTTCAAAATTTTTTCTCAGAAAAGATACACAAGTGGTTCTACTTTCTAACTTCTTACATGCCTGAAACTGTCTTTCTTTTGTTCTTGTGCTTGATTGATACTTTAGCTTAACGTAAAATTTTATGTCCATGTAATTTCCCTCAGATTTTTGACAGTATAGCTCTGTTATCTTCTTTTAGCCTGTGGTGGTGCTACCAAGTGTATGTGATCCCAATGCAAGTGTGATTCTTATTTCTTTGTAGGTAGCTTGCTTGACACTTTTAGGACTTTCTCTTTATATGTGATATTGTAAAATTTCAACATCATCTATCAACTTGAGTCTTTTAAAAATTCAACCTCAGCCTCTGTTGGGCCCTTTCAGTCTCCAGACTTAAGATTTTCTTTGGATTAAGAAAATATTCTTCTGTTATATTTTTTCTTCATTGTCTGTGTTCTTTTTTGCAGCACTCTATTAGAGGCTGGATCTTGGGGATTTGGCCGTCTATTCTCTCATATTTTCCATCTTTTTATTCTGTCTCCTGAATGGCCTTCTTACTTTTTCTTCCATCAGTGAATAGATTTTTTTTTGCATTTGCCCTATTTTGTTATTTGGATTAATTTTAGAAATCAAATTTTTACTTCTAAGAAATTTCTTGTTTGATTTTTCCTTTTTCCTACCAGTCTTCTTTAAAAGAATAACTTTTTAATCTTTCTGATGATAATTTTTAGGTTCTTTTCTGTTTCTTGTATTATCTTTGTTTTCTGTTGGGTAATCTCTGTTTGTTCTTAGTCCTTTTCTTTAATGATGATGGTTTTCTTCAAGTGCATGATGATCCTCCACTAATTGTTTGTATTTCAATGAAGTTCTATGTTGCTTAATATAGATAAGTTGCTTATGATGGGTTGGCTTTGCATTTTTCTATACCTGTTTACTAGAAGGCTTCTCCTCTGAATGGAAAGATTGACTGTAGGCTTTTTGTAAGGGGTCGGGGAGGGGACTATTGACAAGCTTTCCTGAAGGATGTATGGCAGATGGGTTTCACGGTAGAGAATGAGAGTTAGGCTCTTTAGTCAGTCCCTTTTCTGATTGTATTATTTGCCCCAATGAGCATAGTAGGGACCTTGTGAGGCAAATGGTTGTTTTGAAAGTAGTCTTCAGCCATTTGCTGTAGGCAAATGCTGTTCTGAACATAGATGAGTGAGAAGCCCAGCTTTTTGGTAAATGGTTCTTTAATTAGTGATCCTGATTTCTGTGGGCTTCAGCTCTCTGTGCTTTCTAATTGGGTATTTATAGCCTCTCTGGGCCTCTTCCAGAAAAAACAGCTTTCTCTTCCACTATAGACACTATTTGGCTTGTGGATTATGATTTTTCTCAGGGTTTGTCTCTGTCTTTCAGATATTTGTCAAGTTTGTGGTCCATTTTGGATCACTTTTTTTCTTTTCCATGCTGATAGGGGTTTATTCAGGGTGGTATGATTTGGAGATGTCAGTGTCACATTGTCAGTTCATCATCTTCAAGAAGGAGTTATAATATTTTTAGGAGTTACAATGTATTCTGTTATTTTTATATACCATATTTATGTTTAACCAGTGTCTTGTTGTTGTACATTAAGGTTATTTAAAAAAGATTGTATAATGATGCTGCAATGAATGGCCTTATGGATGAAGCTTTGCCTGCATCATTGGTTTCAACCAGTGGTGCTACTGACTTAGTGGACAGAGGCTGGAATTACTAAACCTTGTGAAATGAATAGGATAATCCTACTCAATTAAAGACTTATACCCTCCAAATGCCATTAGTAGCCTTTTGGAAAATGCTGAACTTATCCATAATTCTTTATTTTTTGACTTTTTGGTACTTTAGTATATGTCTTTATAAGTTTTTTGGTAGGATGTCTATATGCATATGTTTCTGTGCATGTATTTTAATTTTTATTACGAAAAATTTTAATTAGTTGCAAAGCCAGACAGAATGCATTAATGAACTCCCATGTTTACTCATGACTCAGCTTGAACAATTATCAACACATGACCAATCTTGTTTCATCTATAACCTTCTACTGCTTTTTGCTCCTCTGCTCTGTCTACCATCATCCGTCTACGTTAGTTGTGCTTTAGGATATCCTATATTCTGAATTCATTTGATTCAAAATGGATTATTTTGAAGCAAATCCCAGACATGATGTTATTTTACCTGCGGTTACATTAGTGTTTATAGTCAATTCTTGTTATTCATAGCAGTGATGTTCTATAAAGTCATTGCAAGCACTGAATTCGCAAACACTGAACCATTGCTCCTTGGGGGTATAAAGGATTAGGTTTCTGTGAGCCTCTGGTCACAACATTTTTGTCAACTTATACTCTTGCTATTTGTGTGTTTCTATTTAAAGACATCTTTTAAAATATATATTGTTGATTCATTACTGTTGAACTCATGACCAGTAGTACTATAACTCACTTCTGAACAAAGCTTATCTAACATGCTCTTTTCTCCGTAAGGCACATCACAGCTTTCTTGCACTTAGGAACACTAGACAGCACTTCTGGCATTTCGCTTGATGATCCTTTTAAACAGTGAGATCATCAACAAAAGCGCAAAAATGTGAAAAACATGGCACTAAATAGACCATGAGAAGAACACTTGTTTATAGTGAGAGCTGAAACAAAAAGGCAGAGCGTCCCTAGTTTGACCTCAGCTGGGAACATGTTGTTTGGGTGACTTATATTTTTCACCACTTCGTGCATGCATGCCTGCAAAGGACTGAAAAGTGCCACAGGTATTGATTTTAGGCTTACAAGTAGGTTTTAGTGAGTAGGCAAGTTCACAAATTCTGAATCCATGAATGAGGATTGACTCTCTCTCTAAAAGATGACGGCTGTTTTTAACGTAACCATGATATCTTTTTCATACTTAGAATTCTTTAATTATTCCCTCATATAGTCACATATTCAGTCAGTTTTCAGATTCCTCCAATTGTCTTATAACTTTTTTAAAAAGTTTGTTTGTTCCTATGAGGACTCAAACATAGTCTACCCACTGAATATATAGGTTTCTTCTCCTCCTCTTTTGTGTTTCTCTTTTTCTTTGCAATTTATTTTTGAATAAATTCAGTTATTTATCCTGTGGAGTTTCTACATTCTGGATATTTCTGGTTTTAATCCTCTGTCCTATAGTTACCATAAACTTGTAATTAGACCTAGAGGCTTATTCAGATTCAGGTTTGATGTTTTGGCAAAAAAAATCTTCTTCAGTGTTAGTATGTAATTCTTATCACATCACATCAGGAGGCACATATAGTGTCTTATCCACATTTCTTTTTTGTGATGTTAAGGTTGATCAATAGGTTATGTCTCTTTAATCTAGAATAACCTATACTCTTTTTTTTTAATGGCATTGTCTAACTAAACAAACATGGTTGTTAGTTGTCCTTTAGATATCCTACATTCTGAATTCATTTGACTGCTTCCTTGTGTTGTCATTTTAACTTTTCCTCTTTAATATAAACTGGAAGGTAGATCTAAACCTTGATTATATTGAGGTTCAACCTTTTTGGCACAAATACTTCAAAGGTTGTGCCATATACGTTATAGCATATCATATCAAGAGGCACCTGCTGTTTGATTGTGCCACTTTCAGGAGTGACAATATTTATCAGTGCATTCGGGTAATGACAGTCTAACCCCTCCATTATAAAATTGTATTTTTACCCTTAGGACCAACAAGTAATCCAGCAAATAAATGTAATAATTGGTACCATGCAAGTGTTCACTTCTCCATCAACATTTCACCTAATAATTTTAGTGTACATTGATTATCTTTATCTGAATTATTTTATTAGGGGTTAAAAATTGTGATTTTATAATTTTGTCATTTTTTCTATTTTTATTAACTGGAATTCTTTCTAGAACACTTTCTGTGACTTTAAAAAAAAGTTAATTTTTTGATTAGGTAATATGGTCATACGGTTCAACATTTTAAAATTATTGAAGAATATACAATGAAGAGTCTCCCTCTTACCTCTGTCTCCAGCTGCCTCATTTCCTTCCTCACAGACAAATAATGATAATCATATATTTATGTCTTTGTCCATTTTGAGTTAAGTTTTGTATATGGTGTGAATTAAGGGTCCAGATTCGTTCTTTTGCATATCCACTTGTCCCAGCACCTTTTGAAAAAACTATTTCTCCCCTTTGGATGGTCTTAGCACTCTTGTTGAAAATAGATTGACCATAAGCATATGAGCTTATTTCTGAACTCTTAAGTCTATTCCATTGATCTATATGTCTGTCCTTGTCCTGGTATCATACTGTTTTGATGGATGTTGTTTTGTACTAAGTTTTGAAATCTAAGTATGAGTACTGCGACTTTGTTCTTAGTTTTCAAGATTATTTTGGCTATTCTGGGTCCCTTACAATTCCATATAAATTTTAGAATCAGCTTGTCAATTTCTACAAAGAAGTCATCTGGGATTCTGATAGAGATTGTATTGAATCTGTGGCTCGGTTTGGGAGTATTGCCATCTTGCTGTTAAGTCTTCTATGTCATGAATGTGGGATGTTTTTCCAAATGTTTAGATCTTTAAAAATTTTTTTCAATGATATTTTATAGTTTTCAGAGTTTATGTTTTACACTTTTTTAGATAAATTTCTTCCTAAGTATTTTGTTCTTTCTGATTCTATTGTAAATGGAATTGGTTTCTTAAATTTATTTTTAGATTGTTCAGTGTAAGGGTGTAGATTACAGTTCATTTTTACATATTGATCTCTTATTCTACAAATGTGCTGAACATGTTTATTCTCATTCTTTTTGTGGATTCCTTAGGATTTTCTACATACAAGATCATGTCATCTGAAAATATAGATAGTTTTGCTTCTTCCATCCCAAGCTCAATGCCTTTTCTTTCTTTCTCTTGCCTACTTGCCCTGGCTGGAGCTTCAGTACATTGCTGAATAGAATTGGCCAGAGCGGACATCTTTGTTTTATTCCTGATAACAGGGAGAAAGCATCTAGTCCTTCATACCAAGTATAATGTTATCTGTGGGTTTTTCATAGATGTCCTTTAGCAGATTTAGAAAGTTCCTTTCTATTCTATTCTATTGTTATTTAGTGTTTTTTTTTAATTACAAAAGATAGTTGGGTTTTGTCAAATATATTTTCTCTGTCTATTGAGATGATCATGTGATTTTTGTTTTCTATTCTATTGGTATGATGTATTACATTAATTGATTTTTAGATATTACACCAACCTTGCATTCCTGGGATAAATTCCACTTAGTCAGGATCTATAATTCTTTTAATATGTTGTTGGATTTGGTTTGTTAGTATTTTCTTGAGGATTTTTGCATTTATATTCAAAAGAGGTGTTAGTCTGTAGTTTCCTTTTTTGTGATGTCTTTGTCTGTTTTTTTGTATCAGGGTAATACTGGCCTTATAAAGTGGGTTGAAGAATGTTTTCTTTTCTTCTAGTTTTTGGGAAGAATTTTTGAAGAATTGGTGTTGATTCTTCCTTAAATCTTTGGTAGAAATCAGTGGTAAACATATCCAGGCCTGGGCTTTTCTTTGTGGATATATATATTTTTTTATTATTAATTGAATTTCTTCACTTGGGATAGGTCAATTCAGGTTTTCTGTCTTTTCTAGAGTCAGTTTTGGTACTTGTGTCTTTCTAGGAGTTTGTCCCTTTCTCCTAACATACCTAATTCAGTGGTGTATAATTTTTCATAGTATTCCTTATAATCTTTTTTGGTTTTATTAGGTTGTTAGTAATATGCCCTTTTTTTATTTCTGATTCTGGTAATTTGAGGCCTCTCTTTATCGTGGTCAAATCTAGCTTGTCAGTTTTGTTGATCTTTTCAAAGAACCAGCTTTTGATTTCATTAATTTTCTGTTGTTTTTCTATTCTCTATTTCGTCAGTTTCTTCTCTAATCTTTATTCTTCTTCTCTCCGGCTTGCTTTAGGTTTAGTTTGCTCTTAGTTTTCAGTGTATTATGGTGGAACATTAGGTTCTTGACTTCAGACCTTTCTTCTTCCTTAATGTAGGTATTTATAGCTATAAATTTTCTTCTAAGCACTGCTTTAACTTCATCCCATACATTTTGATATTTTGTGTCTTCGTTTTCACTCATATCAAAGTATTTTCTGATTTTTCTTTTGACTTCCTCTTTGATCCATTGTTTATTTAGGAGTGTGTTGTTTAATTTCCACGTATTAGTGAGTTTCTCAATTTTTTCCCGTATGCTTTCCAATTTTATTCTGTTGTGTTCAGAGATCATACTTTGTATTATTGCTATCCTTTTACATTTATTCAGGTTTTAAAAAATGGTCTAGCATATGATCTATCCTGGGAATGTTCCATGGGCACTTTATATATATTTATTCTGTTGTTTTTGAGTATGTTAATGATGTGTGTTAGATCTAGTTTGTTTATAGGGTTGTTTAGGTCTTTTATTTCCTTGTTGATCTTCTGTCTAGTTCTTCTATCCATTATGGAAAGTGGGTGTATTAGTCAGAATTTCCTAGAGAAACAGAACCAAAAGGTTCTGTTTGAGTATATATATAAAAAGAGACTCATTATAAAGAATTAGCTTGTGTGATTATGGAGACTGGCAAGTCCAGATCTACACTGTGGGCTGGCAGGTTCAAGACCCAAGAAAGCTGATGGTGCAAATGAAGTTTGAAGACAGTCTGCTGGAAAGTTTCCTGTTCAGGGAAGTTGGTCTTTTGTTCTATTCAGGCCTCAACTGATTGGATGAGGCCTGCCCACATTATGGAGGGCATTCTGCTTCTTTAGAGTTCACCAGTGTAAATCTTAATCTCATCTGAAAACACCCTCCAAGTTGATACATAAAATTAACCATCACACTGGGATATTGAAGTCTCTAACTATTATAACTGAATTGTCCATTTCTCCTTTCATTTCTGTCATTTTTGCTTCATGTGTTTTGGTCCTCCATTATTAGGTGCATATATGTTTATAATTGTTATGTCTTCCTGATGGATTGACTCTATTATTGTTATAAAATGTACCTGTTTTTCCCTAGTGACTTTTTTGTTTAAATTTACTTTGTCTGATATTAGTATAGTTACTCCAGCTTTCTTGTGGTTGCTATTTGCATTTGCCTTTTCCATCATTTGCTTTCATTATGTCTTTGAATCTCAAGTGTGTTTTATGTAGACAGCATATTTTTGGATCATGTTTTCTTATCCAGTCTGACAATTTCTGCCTTTTCTTATAGATTGGCACCTGAGCTAACAACTGTTGCCAATCTTCTTCTTTATTTTTGCTTTTTTTCCCTCCCTAAATCCCCCCAGTACATAGCTGTATATTTTAGTTGTGGGTCCTTCTAGTTGTGGCGTGTGGGATGCTGCCTCAGCATGGCCTGGCAAGCAGTGCCATGTCTGTGCCCAGGATCTGAACTGGCGAAACCCTGGGCTGCCAAAGTGGAGTGCTCGAACTTAACCACTTGGCCATGGGGCCGGCCTCCAGTCTCTGCCTTTTGATTGGGATGTTTAATCTATTTGCATTTAATGTTATTGTTGATAGAGTGGAATTCATCTCTGCCATTTCCCTTTTTCTTTTCTATCTCTCTCATGTCTTTTTTTGTTCCTGCATTCCTCCTTTAGTAATTTCTTTGGCATTAAGTGAATATTTTCTAATGTAGCATTTTAATTTCTTTAATGATTTTTTTCACTACAGTTGTGCATTGCTTAATGATGGGGATATTTTCTGAGAAGTGTGTTGTTAATCGATTTCATCACTGTGCAAACATCATAGAGTGTACTTACACAAATCTACATGATATAGCTTACTACACACTTAGGCTATATGGTACAAATCTTATGGGATTAGTCATATGTGTGGTCTGCTATTGACTGAAATGTCATCGTGTGGCACAACTATATGTTTTTTGAATTTTTTTTTGGTGGTTGCTCTAGGGTTTACTACATGTATCTTAAAAGAATCAGCTTCAGATTTGTCCAAGCTTAATTCCAGTGACATATAGAAACTTTACTGAAATATAGCTATATTCTCTTTTATCCTTTTTTGTGGTATTATCGTTATACATATTATGTCTATTACTGTTAGAAACACAGCAATGCATTGTTATAATTATTGCTTTATTATCTGTAGTCGTTTCCTTAGCTCAGTGAAACTTTGCTAACATCCACCTCATTTGTGCTGTTATTGACAGTTATATTACACTTCACATTTTTTATGTTTTGAGCCCATCAATACATTATATACATATTGTTTTATGCAATTACTTCTCAAATCAGGTAGGAGAAGAAAGTAGAAAAAACATGCTTTTAAACTGCCTTTTGTTATAATTACATAATTACCTTTACCAGTGCTCTTTGTTTTTTTGTGTGTGTGTGGATTCAAATTCCTGTCTGTGGCCACTTGTTTTTTTTGTAATTTCTATCTTTTTTTTTTAATTTTCTCTATATTTGTTTCAACATTGTCATTGTTTGTCTTTACTTTTTTAACCATAGTTTCCTTTAGTTTTGTGAACATATTTATAATGGCTATTTTGACGTCTTTTTTGATAAATCCAACATGTAGTTACTCTCTCAGGCGGTTTCTGTTGCCTGCTTTTTTTCTTGGTGTATGGGTCATTTTTTTCCTGTTTCTTTGCATGACTTGTAATTTTTTTGTTGGAAAGTAGACATTTGAGATATTATAATTATAGCAAATCTGGCTACTAGTTTTCCCCACCCCTCTCCCCCAGGCTTGTTAATATTTGCTTGTTGATTTGATTGGTGGTTGGCTGGATTATTTTAAAGTCTATTTCCCCTCCCACAGTGTGAAGCCTCTGATGTTGCTCCTCAGGAAGGTGCAGCTTTGGGTATGCCTGTGGTCACCCTTGGATGATAGTGATTTTAGTAGGGCTGTCTTCTTCTCTTTCCTTGAGCCGTTAAACTTTACTACCTGGAGGCTGATTGCTCAATTATTTTCAACACTGCCCTAGGGTATAAATTGCTCTACAAACTAATTCAATCAAATTGTGTCTCCTTTTAAGTTTCTGAGTCAGTGTTTGATGTTTTTTCCAGCCCTAGAAGGGCTTCTTCCAGGTGTCTTATCCCTCATATCTCTCCTGCAAACTAGCTGACCTACAGTTTAGTCTGTATCTTGAATCGCCTCCTAATTGCCTTTCATCACAGCCTACACTGTTCTTGAGAGCACCTCTAGGCTTGAGCTTCTTCACATTGTATTTCAAATGAAGTCACTTCCCTTTGGGAAGAGATTGGGACCTCTGTGTTTTACATCTTACTTCTCCAGTCCCTCCCCCATCATCAGCTAAAATCTGAGTGAGGCCTCCAGAGCTGTGGGTGGGGACAATATCATGCTTCTCTCTGACTGACACCCCACTCTGGGAGATGATTGCTTGGTGGAGTGGAGGCAGCAGGCTTAGGTCCTCTTGGCTTGCCTCTCCTGGTGTGGAACTATTGTGTCATAAGGTAGGGCAAGGGAGTTAGGGTCTCCAGTATTCTCAATGGTCTATGCGCAAGGTAGAACCTTGATTCCATAAATGGGGGCTGGGCAGAAGAATGGCATCTCCACCTCTGAACAATGCTTGCCTAGGAGTTGGCCTCAGCAGCAGTTAGCTGGGGGCAGGATGGGAAACGCTGATATCTTGCTTCTCCTGGGAAAATCCCCTCCAACTGAGAACTTGGGGGAGATGGAACCCTGTGTTCTTTGCTGCAGCAATCTAGAGTGGACTGTTCTCCTTGCTGAGCTGGAAAGGTGCAGGGAGGGAATGCACTTGGTTCAGGTACCATAAATGCTTGCCTTTCTTGCTGGATTTTTGTAGATTTTGTTGAATAGGTATTTCTTCATTTGCTGTTTTCCCTTAGGACCATTTACAGAGGCTTTAATGGTGGTTTTTTTTTTTTTTTTTTTTTGTAGTGTTCAGAAGTTTCTCTGGGGAGTGGGTCAGCAGAGCTCCTCACACTGTCATGTCAGAAGTTGATGTCCCAGTCCTTGTTATTGTAAGCTGCTAAGTTTTGGGGTATTTTGTTTTCTAGCAATAGATGATTTATACACTGGATCAAAAGATATATATACTTGTAATTGTGATAGGTACTGCCAAATTGTTGTGCCAATTTCTACTTCCATTAAGCAATGTAGGAAGGTACTTATTTTCCCTGCACTGGCCATTTCATTGTTTTCAAGCTTTTGTATCGTATCTGAAAGGTGAAAAATGGTAATTTGAAATAGTTTTCACTTGCATTTTTCTTATTAAGCATAATCTAAGAGCTATTTTATATCCTTTTCTGGGACTTTTTCTTTTATGTATCTTTCTATATCCATTGCCTGTGGCATTTTTAATTCATATCCTATGGTGCCCTTCAAATTAAGTACATTATCTATAGACCTTATTGGCTTCTCCTTTGAGTTTTTTAATTACCTAACTTTTTCACTACCACAAGCATGCCATTTTCTTCCTTTTCTCGAAATTTCACATCTTTGATACCTTTTGGTCTCTTTTTGAACAGAAAATCAATTCCCAAGTTCAGTCACTTTCTCTTTTGCACTGTCACTCAAATCCAGTAATTCCTCTGTGTCTTTAACTTCCAAACCCTCTACTAGGCTCTTAGTATCTCAGCTCTGAACATTTTATTGATTTCTTTTTCAAACACCAGTTCTGTTTCACATTTTCACTTTCAGACAAAGCAAGACATAAGGCACCGAAGAAAATGATTTATAAAATTAGGGTAAAATTAACCAGTGAAAATTCTAGGACCTTTTTAATGGATTTCTAGAGGAAACTTAATTACCTTTAGGTATAGATGCTTAGGGGTTAACAAATGTTGTAAAGAAACTGGACTGTGAGATTCACAAACGCATGGCCATCATCAAAACAGATGATGTCTCCACTACATTTACTCATTCAACAAATATCAGTTGAGTGTTGTCTGAGTGTCAGATACTGAGCTGAAAGTTAGAGAAAGATAGTTCTGCTTAGCTGTTAAAGAGTACCTTCCAGTTAGAAAGACATTTGTAGAAAGAGACAATTTGTAATAGACAATTTGTACTGTGATAAGTATATTTATATTAATGTAATTATTTTTTTCCTCGATTTCTGGAAAAGTGTAAAAAGGGTTTTCGCTAATTTTATTTTAAGTAGAATTTTATGTTACTGAAAATAAAATTTTGATTTCCCTAATAGAATAATAGCATGCAAATAGAAAACATTTATATATATTGTATTTTCCTTATGAATTTGTTTGTAGAAGATATTCTTTTCTATGATTTATAGATATTTGAGATTACCTGTCATTTTATGAGTTTATTATGAACTGCTGCTGCCAAAAGTACATTTTGGATATCTCATTTGTTGTTTATTAGCCCTATAAATTCACTTTCCTTGCTATTATATGTAAACTCTCACTTGAGAATATTATTAGTGTCATAAGAGTACAACCACTGTATTTTATTTTTGAATGCATAAGGAAACATTAACACAGAAGAAACAGTAACATGGAGTTTCATAGAATATCAGTACATTAGGAACTATAGGAACTTGAATTGTTCAACTCTCTTTGGATAACTAAAAATGTGTTATTGCCAAAGTCCATTACCTTTGCCCTAGGCACACATTTTATCTTGAATTTAAAGTCAATAATACATTATTTTTTCTATTAAGAACATTATTTTGAGTTTGGAGTAGGAAAGCAGAAACTGCTGTTATTTTGCTTGGTAAAATTGTAAATAGTTTTATCCAACAAGGTACAATTCTGAATTTTCTGCAGCTCTGCCTTAAGGTACTGCAGATCATGATCCACCTACAATGACAAAGAATCCCAGGAAGTGACTTAGTTTGTTTCCTTGCTGCTACTAATCCATTCAGAGTTGGGCTATAACTTGATCTATTTTTCTCACTCTTTTTTTTTTTAACCTGTGCAAATAGTGCTATTCTCTTTTTGTTTTTGTATTATGTACTTTCTCTTCTTTCTCTTCTGTTACTTGACATTTATTTAAATGTCATAGGGCAGTGATCTAAGTACAGTTTGTAGACCTGTGTTGGTAGAAACAGTAAGGAACATGTGCCAGAATGTAATTCAAACTTATGCTTTCTTTATTGAGAAAGCTTTTTGCTTATCTTGCCTTATTTCATAGCAGAGCAGTAATTAGCAATTCACAGTCCTGCATTTTGAGTAGCACTGCCTTAAGTTTCTGTACTGTGATGTGTACCACCTTCACCAGAGATACTCTAAGCTCTGTGAGTGGAACAGAGGAAAGTATGAAGAGAACCAGAATAGTAGGTGTCAAGGAATCACCAACAATTCTTGAGGCCATCATTAAACATACAATATAATGGATTTTATGTACTTATGAGCTTCAGGTCTCTTTTGGGTGATATTACTAATTCCTTTTCCATTTGGATGTTTCCCTGAGTTGCTGAATTTGCTTTACTTCTTACTGCCCCAGAGGATGGATGGAGGGAGGTGGTTTGGTGGGCAGGATGACCTGTAGATCATGGGACATAGAACAATTACCTTAAGTGAGTCTACCAGAAACATTTCTAATTGTGTGGGGTAAAGTTCTCTTTTTTCATTTTGGTTTCAATGGATTGAGTGACTTCTCACACTGATTATTGATTTGAAGTTAAATCAGAGGATATTAACAAATACTTATGTAGATTCTGGTTTGGGTAATATCTTGAGATACTAATGCATTTGTTTTATTCTCTTTATAATTATACCCTCTTTTCCCCCATTTTCAGAAATTATTCCAGAGAGAAGAGCATAATAAAGCATATATAAGTTGATGTTAATTGTGTTCTTGTGATTCATTAAATATCATTAAGCAAATCATACATAGAGATCTCTTCTGCTCATGTGGGTCTGTAGCTTCTTGAATACTGCTTTAACAACATTTATATTTCATTACAATATTTATATGTGTCAGTCCTTTGCCTTTGCCATTGAACATTGTGAGGATAAAGACCATATTATCATGTTTTCATAGTGCTTAACATAGTCCTTGAATTAGTGCATAAAGGCACTGAATAAGTGAATGAATGGAGGCACTGAATAAGTGAATGAATGGGCAAGTAAATGAATGATATTAAACTATAAGGCAAGGGAAACTAATGTCTTGAACATAAGAATAAATAAGTTTATTTGTATGTTAAGAGGGTAATGTTAGGCAATAGTTTAAGAAGGTCTGCAAATTTGTTTTGTTCGTTGCACCCAGTAAATTAACTGCATAATTCAATAAATATTTAAAAAAGAGTAATGTTGATTTATTGGAAGGATTTTTCATTCTTTCACATAAAACATGTTAGCTTTGATTTAATAAGCATAAGACCAAGTCTTGGAATTGACATCAGTATTTATGAAAGTCTGTATTTTTATTTATGTCTTTAAGTTCTACTGGACTGAAAGTGTAGATTCTTAGAAAATTTTCCAAGTAAGTTTTCTTAAAATAATTAATTGAATATTTAATCACAGCTACCATCAAAGAGAGAATATCACATCATTAGTTCATGTAAAAAGAAATTTTGAAACTGTGACAGTAGAAATTTGGGTTAAATATGATGGATTGATCATAAGTATTTATCTCTACTTCCTCCTGAAATCTCACTAAAATGACTGTGAAGGATTTTTAAAAATGTGTAAGTGCCTTTGGATAAAGAGAACAGGAGAAAAGATGATAATGGGCAAGGGATGTTATTACATTTTTGAATGATATAAAGTGAATTGATAAGTGGTAGCTGACTAAGCAAAATGGAGAAAGGTGAAATCCATAGTATCTAGAAAGTCTTAGGAATAGGTTACAACAATGACATCTGATGGTTGGAGGGACAGATGATGCTAAAAAATAGGAAAATTGAATTAAAGTCTATATAAAGAGAACATAGACTTCCCAGTCTTCCTCTCATCGAGGCAGGAGACAAGAGTTTTATTCTCTTGAGAAATCAAAACAAGTAGCCTCTGAACCTAGGGACATCAGACATATCAAAGTACAGGGGTTAGGGTTATGCTGAAAACTGGATAAATAAATGCAAGGCAGTTCTTCTGAACACTCACTGAATTGTTCAGCTCCAAGATTGCTGGAGGCTGTGCGTTGTCCTATCTAGACAGAAGACTGAAGAATTCTCTGGAGAAACTGAGCCATTCTGAGAGAAAGTAGAGAGATACTAACATTTAAGGGTCTTCTAACAAAATGACAGGTACCGATAGAGATGATCTCCTGTTGGCAAGCTGCTCCTCCCCCAGGCCAAGAAAGCTAAGAACAATCTTTTTTCATGCCTCTTTCTTTTTGATGAAGGATCATGAGACATTTGAAGAAAATCTCCAACATAAAAGACAGGAAACCAAAAGTAACAGAAAAATGAAACTCAGAGAAACAGAGATAATGCAGAAGAAAACAAACATTTCTCAGTTCTTACTACTTACCTTACAAAATAAAATAGCTCCAAATCCGTTCCTGTGAGCATTAGATTCAAGGGATATCTATATTGGGAGGAGATGGGTAAGAAGTAAAAAAATTGTGTCTCAAATTACAAATTCAAGATATAGAATAAGAGAGGATTGACATCAGCAAGATCACAGAATAGAAAGGCCCAGCTCTTGTTCCCTCACAGAAATGTTGACTAATGATACTCAGATCGAAATAGTTTTATGAGAAGTCTAGATTCCAGTTAAGTCGCAGTACCCAAGACAAGTACAAAACCAAGGTAAGAAGAGCAATTTCAGTTTACTCCGTACCAACAAATTGCCTCAAGCCACAACTTGTTCCCCGGGGTAGGTGGGGGTGGGGAAGACACAGTGAAGCATCCCTCAAACATCCTTGGCCTTTTGGTACACTGAGGGACTAGATTCTGTCTCATCTCAGAATGCTGACAGAACCAGCATATTTCAGACACCTGGGACAGCTAAGAACAAAGGAAGAGGGGCAAGCAGCTTGTTGTTACCTGGCACAGCTCTGTGAGATTTGGAGAAGGCACAGAAACAGGCTTCTCCCCTAGAAGGCAGTGAGCCGAGTGAGCAGGCTTCCAAAATCCTGCCCTTTCACTGTGCCACCTGAGGGGTCAGTTTCTGTCTCACCTCGCCAGGAGTGCTAATAGAACTGGCATACCTTGGTAGGGGCAGCTAAAAACTAAGGAAAAGTGTGGGTGTTTGCTGTTTGAGAGGGTCCCAGAATCTCTAGACGGGCTTATTGGGGAGTGTCTTGCCCTGTCAAAGCCAGTTTATAAAGCCTGGGGGAGGTGGCTGTTTCCTCAAATGCACAGAATTAAACACACAGCTATAAGGAACATAAAAAAACAGGGAAACACTAAACAATCAAAGGAACAAAATAAGTCTCTAGTAACCTACCCTAAAGAAATGGACATTGATGAATGGCCTGACAAAGAATTCAAAATAATCATCTTTAAGAAGCTCACTGAGTTATAAGAGAACACAGGTAGGCAATTAAAGGAAGTCAGGAAAACAATACATGAAAAAATAATCAACAAAAAGAGATTATAAAAAACAACAAAACGAATTCTGGAGCTGAAGAATAAAATAATGATTGAAAAATTCAATAGCAGACTTGATCAAGCAGATGAAAGAATCAGCAAATTCAAAGACAAGTCATTTGAAGTTATTTAGTCAGAAGAGCCAAAAGAAAAAAGAATGAAGAAAGCCTAAGGGACTTATAGGACAACATTAGTGATTAATATGCATTATGGGAATCCCAGAAAGAAAAGAAGGAGAGAAAGGTGCAGAAAGCTTATTTAAAGAAATAATGGCCTACAACTTCCCAAATCTGGGTAGGGAAATGGACATCCAGATTGATGAAGCTCAAAAGGCCCCAAATAGGATGAACCTAAAGAATTCTACACAAAGTATAAGCAAATTGTTAAAAGTAAAAGACAAAGAGAGAATTTTGAAAGCAGCAAGAGAAAAGTAACTAGTCATATACAAGGGAGTCCCCATAAGACTATAAGCAGATTTCTCAGCAGAAACCTTACAGACCAAAAGGGAGTGGAATGATATATTCAAAGTTCGGAAAGAAAAAACCTGCCAATGAAGAGTACTATACCTGGCAACGCTATCCTTCAAAAATCAAGGAGAGATAAAGACTTTCCCAGATAAACAAAAGTTAGGGGAATGCGTAACACTGGAACTGCTTTACAAGAAATGCTAAAGGAAGTTCTTCAAGTTGAATCAAAAGGATGCTAAAAAGTAAAACAAAAGCACATAATAGTATAACATTCACTGCTAAAAACTATATGGACAAATTCAGAATACTGTAATACTGTAATGGTGGTGTATAAATCACTTTTAATTCTGGTATAAAGATTAAAAGAAAATTATTAAGAATAACTGTAACTGCAAAAATAGGTTTATGGATATACAATTTAAAAATCATAAATTGTGACATCAATAACATGGTGTGGGTGAGGAGAAGTAAATGTAGTTATGGTATGTGATTGAATTTAAGTTTTTATCAGCTTATAACAGAGTGTTATAACTTAAGATGTTTTATGTTGGCCTGGTAATGGCAAAGAAAATACAGTAGATACTCAGAGGAAAAATAGAAAGGAATTAAAGCACATCACTACAAAAAACTAACAATTACAAAGGAAGATAGCAAGAGAAGAGGGACTAAATAATTAAAGACAGACAGAAAACAGTTTTAAAAAATGGCAATAGTAAGTCCTTACCTATCAATAATTACTTTAATTGTAAATATGTTACACTCTCCAATCAAAAGACCTAGAGTGGCTGAATGAATAAAACATATCAGACAAAATGTATTTTGCCAAAACTGTCACAAGAGACAAAGTCATTATATAATGACAGAAGAGTCATTTATCAAGAAGATATAATAATCATAACAATATATGCCATTAACATTGGAGCACCTAAATATATAAAGGAACATTGATAGATCTGAAGATAGAAATAGATAGCAATACAGTAATAGTAGGAGGATTCAATAACCCACTTTCAATATTGGCTAGAATATCTAGATAGAACATTAATAAAGAAACAGTGGGCTTTAGCAACACTATTGACCAAATGGACCTAACAGAGATACAAAACATTCCACCCAACAGCAGCAGAATACACATTCTTCTCAAGTGCCTATGGAACATTTCCAGGATAGATCACATGTTAGGTAACAAAACAAGTCTTAACAAATATAAGAAAATTGAAATCATACCAAGAATCTTTTCCAATGACAATGGAGTGAAACTAGAAATCAACGGGAGAAAGAAAACTGGAAAATTCATGTGTGTGTGGAAATTAAACAACACACTCTTGAACAACCAATGGATTAAGAAGAAATCAAAAGGGAAATAAAAAATCTTGAGACAAATGAAAATGAAAACACAACATACTAAAACCTATGGGATGCAGCAAAAGCCGTATTAGGAGGGAATTTTATAGTGATAAAGACTTATGTTAAAAAGAAGAAAAAACTACCTAAGTTTACACCTCAAGGAACTTGAGAAAGAAGAACAAACTAAGCCTAGGGTTAGTAGAAGGGAGGCAATAAAGATAGAGCAGAAATAAGAAATACAGATCGGAAAAACAATAGGAAAAAATCAACAGAAGTAAGAGTTGAAAAAATCAATGAAACTAGGAGTTGGTTTTTTTAAAAGATCAACAAAATTGACAACCTTTAGCTAGAGTAACTAAGAAAAAGAAAAGGCTCAAATAAATAAAATCAGAAATGAAGAATAGACATTACAACTGGTACCACAGAAACACAAAGGATCATAAGAGATTACTATGAACAAATATATGCCAAATGTATAAATTCCTAGAAACAGACAACTTACCAAGAGTGAATAATGAAGAAATAGAAAATCTGTAAAACCTATAATGAGAAGGTAGATTGAATCAGTAATCAAAACCTTCCAGTGATGAAAATCACAGGAGGAAATGCCTTAACTGGTGAAGTCTACCAAACATTTAAGGAAGAATTAACACCAGTACTTCTTAAACTCTTCCAAAAATTGAAAACGAGGAAACATATGTAAACTCATTTTATGAGGCCAGCATTACCCTGATACCAAAGCCAGAAAAGGACAGTATAAGAAAAGAAAACTGCAAACCAATAACCTTGATGAAAATAGATGCAAAAACTCTCAATGAAATATTAGCAACCCAAATTCAACAGCACTTGAAAAAGATCATACACCATGATCACGTAGGATTTATCCCTGAAATGCAAGGATGGTTCAACATATGCAAATCAATAAATGTGACACACCATTAACACAATGAAGGATAAAAATCACATCATCATTTAAATTGATGCAGAAAAAGCATTTGAGGAAATTCAACACCATTTCGTGATAAAATCTCTCAACAAACTAGGTATAGATGGAATTTACCTCAGCATAATAAAGATCATATATAAAAGGCCCATAGCTAACAAGTAATACTTAATGGTGAAAAACTGAAAGCTTTTCCTTTAAGAGCAGGAACAAGGCAAAGTTGCCCACTCTCTGTACTTCTATTCAACACAGTATTGGAAGTCCTAGCCAGAGCAGTTAGGCAAGCAAAGGAAAGAAAAGGCATCAAATTGCGGGGCTAGCCCCATGATGTAGTGGCTAAGGTCAACACAGTCTGCTTTGGTGGCCCGGGTTTGCAGGTTTGGATCCTGGGTGTGAACCTGCACCACTTGTCAGCCAAGATGTGGCAGTGACTCACAAATAAAGTGGAGGAAGATGGGCAAAAAAGAGGAAGATCGGCAATGGATATTAGGTCAGGGCTAATATTCCTAAGCAAAAAAAAAAAGGCATCAAATTGGACAGGAAGAAAATTGTTTCTAGACATGAAGTAATCTACATGTAGAAAACGCTAAAGACTCAACAGAAAAACTGTTAGAATAAACAAATTCAGTAAAGTTGCAGGATAGACATTCAGTACATGAACTCAGTTGCATTTCTATGTACTAACAAAGAACAACCCTAAAAGGAAATTAAGAAAACAGCTCTCCTTACAATGTATTTAAAAAAATAAATACTTAGGAATGAACCTAACAAAGGAGGTAAAAGATTTGTACACTGAAAACTATAAAACATCTATGAAATAAAGAGATACAAGTAAATGGAAAGACATCTTGTGTTTGTGGATTGGAAAACTTGTTAAAATGTCTGTACTACTCATAGCGATATACAAATTTAGTGCAGTTTCTATCAAAATCCCAATGGCATTTTTCACAGGAATAGAATAATCCCTAAAGTTTACATGGAACCACAAGAGACCCTGAATGTCCAAGCAATCTTGAGGAGGAGGAACAAAGCTGGAGGCATCATGCCTCCTGATTTCAAAATTTAATACAAAGTGACAGTAATCAAAATAGTATGGTACCGGCATAAAAACAGATGTATAGATCAATGGAAGAGAGTAGAAAGCCGAGAAATAAATCCATGCATATATGGTCAAGTGATTTTTGACAATAGTGCCAAGAATACACAATGGGTAAAGGATAGTCTCTTCAACAAAGGGTGGTGGCAAAATTGGATATCACGTGCAAAAGAGTGGTATTGGAAGCCTTTCTTTTTTTCGCTATTTTACTGAGGCCACATTGTTTTATAACATTGTGTAAATTTCAGGTGTACATCATTATATTTCAGCTTCTATATAGACTGCATTGGGTTCACCACCAGATGTGTAGTTTCCATCCATCACCGTATATGCATGCCCATTTACCTGTTTTGCCCTCCTCCCACTCCCTTCCCCTCTGGCAACCACCAATCTGTTCTCCTTATCTATTTGTTTGTTTATCTTCCACATACAAGTGAAATCATACTGTATTTGTCTGTGTCTGTCTGGCTTATTTCACTTAGCATAATACCCTCAAGGTCCATCCGTGTTGTTGCAAATGGCATGATTTCATCTTTTTTTAAGTGGCTGAGTAGTATTCCACTGTATATATGTACCACATCTGTTTTATCCATTTGTCTGTTGATGGATGCTTAGGTTGCATCCAAGTCTTGGCTATTGTTAATAATGCTGCAGTTAACATAGGGATGCACATATCTTTTTGAATTAGGGCTTTCATGTTCTTTGGATAAATACCCAGAAGTGGAATGGCTGGATCATATGGTATTTCTATTTTTAATTTTTTGAGAAATCTCCCTACTGTTTTTCATAGTGGCTGTACTAGTTTGCATTCCCACCAGCAGTGTATGAGGGTTCCCTTTTCTCCATATTCTCTCTAAAAATTATTTCTTATCTTTTTAATAAAAATAGCCATTCTGATTTGTGGGAAGTGATATCTCATTACAGTTTTGATTTGGATTTCCCTAATAATTAGTGATGTTGAACATCTTTTCATGTACCTGTTGGCCATCTGTAAATCTTTGGGAAAATGTCTATTCATATCTCTGCCCATTTTTTTCATCAGGTGGTTCATTTTTTTGTCGTTGAGTTGTATGAGTTCTTTATACATTTTGGAAGTTTACCCCTTATCGGACATGTGATTTGCAAATATTTTCTCCCAGTTGGTGGGTTGTCTTCATTTTGTTGCTGGTTTTCTTCACTGTGCAGAAGCTTTTTAGTCTGATTTAGTTCCATTTGTTTATTTTTTCTTTTGTCCTCCTTGCCTGAGGAGATGTGATATTCAAAAAGATACTGCTAAGACCAAAGTCAAAGAGTGTACTGCCTATGTTTTATTCTAGGAGTTTTATGGTTTCAGGTCTTAGATTCAAGCCTTTAATCCATTTTGAGTTAATTTTCGTGCATGGTGTAAGATAAGGGCCTACTTTCATTCTTTTGCATGTGGCTGTCCAGTTTTCCCAAAACCATTTATTGAAGAGACTTTCTTTTCTCCATTGTATGTTCTTGTCTCGTTTTTAAAAAATTAGCTGTCCTGGAACCCTTTCTTATACTGTACACAAAAATCAACTCAAAATGAATTAAAGATTGAAATTTAAGACCAGAAACTATAAAACCTCTGAAAGAAAACACAAGAGAAAAGTTTTATGACATTGGTCTTGGAAATGATTTCTTTGATATGACACCAAAAGCACAAGCAACAAGGTAAAATAGACAAGTGGGACCACCTCAAAATAAAAAACGTCTGTACAGCAAAGGAAACAGGCAGAGTGAAAAAGCTACCTATGGAATGTGAGAAAATATTTGCAAACCATATGTCGGATAATGGATTAATATCCAAAATGAATAAGGAGCATCTACAATTCAATAGCAAAAAAACAAATAACCTGATTTAAAAATGAGTAAAAGACTTGAGTAGACATTTTGTCAAAGAAGGCATACAAACGGCCGAAAGGTATTTGAAAATATGCTCAACATCGCTAATCATGAGGGAAGTGTAAATAAAAAACACAATTACATATCACCTAAGATCTGTCAGGATGGCTATTAGTAAAAAAAAAAAAAAAAAATTTAAGCCAAAAATAACAAGTGTTGGCAAGGATGTGGAGAATTGGAATGCTTGCACAATGTTGATGGGAATGTAAAATGGTGCAGCCATTCTAGAAAACTATGGAGTTTCCTTAAGAAATTAGAAAGAAAACTTCTATATAATTCAGCAATCCCACTTTTAGGTATATATCCGAAGGAAACAAAATCATGATCTCGAAGAGAGGTCTGCACTCCCATATTCACTGCAACATTATTCACAATGGCCAAGACACAGGAACAACATAAATGTTTATTGATGGATGAAGAAAATGTGATATATATATGCAATGGATTATTATTCAACCTTAAAGCAGAAGAAGATCCTGCTATATGCAGCAACATGGATGAACCTGGAAGACATTGTGCTAAGTGAAATAAACTAGTCACAGATGGACAAATACTGCACGACTCCACTTACATGAAACATCTAGAATAGTCAAACTCATAGAAACAAGTGTAGAATTGTTTCTTTTCAGTGTCTGAGGGAGAGGAGAAAACAGAACTGTGGAGTTCCTGTTCATTGGCTATCAAGTTTCATTTATGCAAGATGAGTAAGTTCAGAGATGTACTGTACAATATTGCTCCTATAGTTAACAATACTGTATTGTGCACTTAAAATTTTTAAGAGGGTAGATATCATATTATGTTTTCTTACTATAATAAAAAAAGTTAAATATAGAATGCATGAAAAGAAACAGAAAAAAACAGTTCCTCATCTTATTGAAGAAATTTTAACAACAACAACAGGAAATAGTATATATGACTTAAGGGAGACATTTATGGGTGGTGTTGGGTACTGTTCTTTTTTGTTCTGTCTTGTTACTATGTTTGAGTGAAAAGGTAACATATATATGTATAACTTGGATAAAAATAAGAGAGAAAAATATGTGACTTCATTCTGATTCTGAATGTGTTGCTCTATTAATTTGAAAGCTGTATGTATTAGCATAGCAGATTTTTAGGTTTTTTATTATTTTGAAAACTCTAAGTTGCTGAAAAAATAAATTAAGCAACATTTATTAACCACCAGTATTTATTTTATTGTACTTTATATTCCATTTATTATAAATACCAATCTTTTTCCTGTTTTGATTTCTTTATTTGAAATCTGAGGGGTTTCAGTCCCTGTTGAATAAGGATTATGACTGGAGGCATGTGGTTGGTGGGGTGGAGTAATCAGTTCTGAGGTTTTGTGTTGATTCTAGTAGGGCAATAGTTTTACCAGAATATGAAGTCAGTTCCAGCCACAGACTATGGGGGCAAAAATTTATGGGAAGTTTGTTCACTGTCTTAATCTGGCAACCATTTTTCACATTTACTTTGAGTAGATTTAGAATCTCGAATAATCCTAAAACTGATAGAATATAATAGCAGTCTTGTAAATTTCTAGGATTCCTTTTGGTTGCTCTAAATAATTCCTCATATGTCCTTTTGAATCATTGAAATTGGCCCTGGCTCTGGGTAGTTGACTTGAAACTACAAATTAAACTATTTAAAGACTCTAATTTATGCTTTTGTCAGAAAGAAAAAAATGGATCGTTTCTGCATTTATAGTCCCAAAATACCCCTTGTGACTTATCTTTTTTTTTTTTTTTTGAGGAAGATTAGCCCTGAGCTAACTACTGCCAGTCCTCCTCCTTTTGCTGAGGAAGACTGGCCCTGAGCTAACATCCATGCCCATCTTCCTCTACTTTATATGTGGGACGCCTACCACAGCATGGCTTTTTGCTAGGCAGTGCCATGTCCACACCTGGGATCTGAACCAGTGAACCTTCGGCCGTCAAGAAGCCGAACATGTACACTTAACCACTGCACCACCGGGCTGGCCCCATGACTTGTCTTTAAAGAGTAAAACTGTTAAAATGCTTTGCCACTGCTCTAAGTTATACTGATAGTCAGCTCTTATTTTTCTTATATAGAAATATAGTGCTTCTGTTTCACTGTTATGTAGAAAGTTGCTAGTTAGTGGATACTGAATATTAGAATTTTAACATGGTTCATTTCTATTGATTGATTGATTAATTTAGCCTTGTCACTGCCCGGCAGTGGTGAAAGTTCTGACTCTCCACTGGCCGCCTCTGACACTGCCCCAGTGGCAAGGGGAGCTGGGGCGCCTCAGTACAGCCTTTGCGAGGACTGAAGTCTAGGTCTTTACTGCTGTGAGTGGTACTGGGGCCTCTTTTTTTCCCCTGTGGCAATAGGCTAGGGTAAAGTGGTTAATGTCTAAAAAATTTTTTTCTTGTTAGGCTACCCCTTTCCTAGTACTTTAGCTAGAGACAGCAGGCTTTTGCTGGGACTTTTTTCTTACTTCACTTATTGACATTTCTAGATTGTTGACTTTTCCTGCTCCAAGCCTGGGATATATGAGGCAAAAAAATTACAGGGAACTCATGACTGTCTTGTTTCTTGGGTTCCAAGATTCCTAACCAGCCTGCCTTTTTTCTTCCACCCTACAAGCTTTCTTGTATTTGTTTTATATATGACACCTGGGGTTTGTGGTTGTTCTTAGAGGGAGACATAGAGAGAAGTACTTGTAATCCTTTTTCCTAGGAGTGGAAGATGATCATGTTTTTAAAAACTTAGATTTTGACACTGTATTTGGGAGTTAATTGAATTGAGCCATTTGACGTTGTTGGAACCCACTATTCAGAGTAGGGTTTAAACAGTTTAAAAAGTGAAGATTTTACCCTAGGGGAGGGTGGCAAATACCTGGCCATTGTGTCATCATTCTTCCCCTTCCATGCCATAGTAGTCTTTACTGATTGTTCGCAGCTCTCTTTCCTGTTGAGTTCTGAATTAAAACAGCATTCCAGTCAGCCCTCTGCTAGGATTTTGTGCAAATGAGAAACCCTATTTGCTGTGTCTGCCCTAGAACTTTATTCAGTGGGACATAATTATGTGACTTATAAAGGGGGAGTCCCAGCTGGAATAGGTCTAGCATCTACAAAATTGTTGTAGTTACTCAAAAAGTCAAGTGAAATAGGTCATTACTTGTTACTGGAGGGTCTTGGTCTTCAAAGCATCTTATCTTCATCTATGTAATGGACACTATTATCCCAGAATTCTAGCAGTTAAGTATAGCTCTTCAAGTCCTGCTGTTGGGAATTAACATTTCCTTTTTTTTTCTTAGAGGTATATAATGAATTTATAATTAGTAAACTAAAAAGTTTTAAACCAGTCCATCAATCTAGACTATATTATGCTCATGAATAGCAGGCACGTCCCTTCTGTCACCTGGAAGTATCACTGAGCAATCCTAATTCTTTTAACAAATTTATCATTTTAAAAGGTTATTCATGAGAATGTGAACCTCAAAGAAAAGAGTGACCACAAAAACTCCTTGAGTAGGATTGTAGTGTATTACTATATATTAGACTTTTGAAAATTATCTTGTAAGATTAGAAATTACTTTATGAATGAATGTTTTTTCTCTTTTTGGAAAAGAAAAGGCATGTAAATATTTGAATAAAATCCCAAGCAATAAAAAAATACAAACAATTATGGCAACTTTAAAATGTTCACATGAGACACCAACGATAATCTTTGGCCGCTCAGTAACACTGATAAAGCCTTACCTATTCCTTTTAATGCCTATGGTAAATTTTCGTGTTATCATCAAAAATAAATGTTTCAAAGGAAAATGAACTAGATATAATTATATATAAACAATGCTGAGATCAATAGTATTTAAAATAGTTGGGAAGTAAACTGAACATGAAATACACTTCTGCATCTGCTTATTTGAAAATACCTGGAGGCCTTGTCTTATCCCAAAGGCATTTCTAATTTGCATAGCAAAGATAATATTATTTATATTTTCCTTTAATATTCAGATATGGTTATATTCACCAGATAAGAAATGCACCTAACATGTGAAAGCTAGTATCTAAATCTGTGCTTAAGAACCAGTCAGGTGTAAAGTAAATAACTTCTGGGTGAAATGGAAAAATAGTGAACTTTTTGAAGTTTCACATTGAGGTCATGAGATAATTTGATTTTTGATAGCATGTGAAAGACAACAGATGATCCCAAATGATCATCTCACACTTTAGATTAAACTGAATTTCTATAGACAGTAATATTATAACTAATTTTGAAGAAGATTTTTTGAAATATCTTTAAAATGTATTGGCGATTTCACCAATAAAATGACTTCTTGGAGTTTTGAATGAACTTTATTATTTGAAAAATTTCAAGCATATGTATGTAAACTTCTTGATATTTTGGAATTTGAATTTTAAAATTATATAAACATGAATATTATAACATATATACCACCATTTTGTAGTATCACTTCAACAAATTTAAAACATTTTTATTTTAGTAGTATTTTTACAGAAGCAGTTAAATGCAATACTCATGATAACTGGTGATTTAAAAATTTGACTTTATGGATAAGACAGGTTGCTTTTCAAGAAGAATATTAATGGATGGAAGAAATATTATAAAAACATAAAGCCAGATAATCTTCCAGTTGTGCATGTGAATACATGTGAGGTAGAAAGTAGCTTTTAGAATTCTGGATTGTATTGGGGGGAGAAGTACAGTGTTATTACTATGATCATGAACACACTTGCCATTGGCATTATGGATTGGCTTCGTTAGGATTCAACATAGCCATTTCAGCAGAATTCTTGCCACCATAGTTGGTATTGCAAGATTAGTTCATTAAAACAATAATAGCAATACACATCAATAACTATACTTGTAAAATAGCCCCCCTCCTCAAATAAGCATGTCTTTATTCAGAACATGATAGGATCTAAGAGGATCTCTTAGACAAAAATTTGAAGTGGTAGAGGAAAGTATCCATAATTCTTTTTCAAAGAATTGTAGGTTCGAGTGAAATACAATATAACATCTGATATTAAAACCAAACTAACAGTATAACTATCTTTTGTATCCTCTAGTTAAGTCTGAGAATTTTATGAAAGCTTTGGCCAAATAACATTAAATTCACTTGCTCTTGAAGTCCAAGTCAAATATTCTAGCCAAATTTTCCTTTGTTAGGGATCCTTAAAGTAAGTGGATATGAATGTTGCCAATCTAGTGGAGTTTTCTGTTGAAATTTGTCTTCTGGTAAAAAGTTAAAAAATATTTACCATTTATATTCCAAGGTGAAGTACATACTCTCTAACTTTCCAAGGAGGTTATCAAATTTTGTTGCGGTTGATAGCATGCTTAGGACGTGAGTACATCAAAAGGAAATCAAAAGTCAATTAATTTCTGGTACAGGTTCACTATTGTGTTAGAAACTGGATGGTTACAAATAAAACATGACTTTTGCCTTCAAAGGACTATTTAAAAATGTTAATTTCTTAACCAGCATGTTGGCACCCCCAGTGTTTCTGAGATTCGTAACTTATTGCCACAGCAAATGATGTTTCCTTTCTAATTGTCATCCGGCTCAGGTCTTCCCATGAAAATTTCTTTTAAATATGTGCTCAGTGTTTTCTTCTTTTAGTTTACTTTTCCTGTTAAGTAAGGTCTCTTGGTTTGTGGGATTTGCTTCAGGTGTGGATGATGAGCAAGGTTTAATCTAAGAGTTCTCCAGAACGGTGAAGAGGCTTCAGCGATCAAGGAGGTGAAGGAGGATGCAAAACACATAGAAAGATCTTTCCTATGCCTTGCATGTTTCACCTTGCTGGAGGGGCACTTCTCCTGTCTCTTTCCTTTTTGAAATATTTCTTTCTTTAGTTCTCAGAATAAAACTTCTATGTCCCCCAACTAAGGATAATTTCCTTTATCTTGGACCGTTCATGATTTTCCTATAGGATTAACCATGTTCTGACGTGTGTATGTGCCCACTGAGTAGACTACAAAATCCTTGAAAAGGGTCTTCGTCTTTGAATTACTGTGATACACAGAAAATCATTCATAATACACAGGGTCTGGCAGTGCTTCTCTAGAGAGTTGCTTACAGCTCATCTCATGGAAATTGGTAGTTGTTGTGTTAAGAGAATCTCCCAACAAACAAAATAGGATACGTGGTGGTAGCCATTAGGAAGTACTGGGAAAATGTGATAGGATTCATTTTGGTTTCTTCAACTAAGGCATTTATTAACTCTAAGGTTTGCAGTTTGTCATTCAAAGATGTTTGTTGAATATCTACATTACATTTAATTTTAGATTAGAAATTCTTGCCGGGCCATCTTGCCTAGGATGCCTTAGTAGTAGGTGCTCACTTTCCTACCTCAGAGTTGTAACTGTTATGGGTTCTTTTGCTTGTTCTTGTGATTCTTGGTTTATACCCACCTTTAGCTACCAATCATGTGGATATATTTGGGTTGTATTACCATTCATAAGGTACATTAAGCAAATATTACCTTATGTAATATAGATATTTATTGAGTAAAATGTTTCAAAACATCATTTGATTCAGCATATGTGGATAGTTCTGATTGGTTGTTTTTTATGCATATTTAATATAAATATTACCATCCTTTCTACAGTATCTTTGACTCCTATATTCTCTACTCTAGCCAGATTATCTACTTAATCTTTTATATGCAGACCCAAATTTGATGGAGCAGGATACATAAACAAGATTTTTGTGTGAGTTGCAAGTTGCTTTACTTTTGGAGTTGTGACTAATGTCTGAATTGTTTGGTTCTTGACGTACTATTTTAGCTTGACCAGTGGCATAATTTCTGATCCCTAATGTTCTACCTACATTTTCAGAAAGGCTGTGTTGTAAAGTGGAAAGAGCTCAGATATGGAGTTAGAAACGTGTTTGAATTTTCACTGTGTTACCTATTAGCTTTGATTTTTGGTAAGTTACATAGTCTCTCCTAGATCTTCTAATCTGCAATGGCAGTATCTACTTTACCTACTTTATGTCTTGTTAATAGGAGTTAATTTGAAAACTTCAAACTCTTTTGTAAATTTTTACAGACTATAGAAATTTAAGTGGCTGCTGCTATTTCTTCTACCTAGTTCATTTGATAGCATTCTTAGTCCATTCTTGTGCTCTCATGTTCTTAAAGATGAGAAAATGAGAGGGTCAGAAAAAGGCTAAAAAGTTTGTTTTTTGGTGAGGGAGATTGTCCCTGAGCTAACATTGGTGCCAATCTTCCTCTATTTTTTATGTGGGATGCCACCATAGCATGGCCTAATGAGCAGTGTGTAGGTCTGTGCCCAGGATCCAAACCAATGAACTCCAGGCTGCTGAAGTGGAGTGCATGAATGCAGCCACTATGCCACTGGACCGGCCCCCCCCGCCCCAAATTTTTTATATGAAAAAGTAGTATGGTGTCTGTGATATTGTGATTTATAAGAAATATGTATGTATATTTGGGCATTCAGATGATCGAAGTATATTTCTCAGATATATTTGGTCTTTGTCACTGTTTCTGGTTTACAGCTCCCAAAACCCTTGGAATTTCCTAAGTGTTGAGAATTATAAAATTGTCTCTTGTTTATGTTATGAAGGTTACTTTTAGACCCCCATGCAATGGTGGGGAATGGTTTCCAGGAGAACCAGCCATGTGATCAGAGGATTGGAACTTTCAGTCCCACCACCTGATTTCTAGGGGTGGGCCAGGGTAGTTCTATTTTTGACTTTTTGAGAAACCTCCATACCTCTTTTCCATAGTGGTTGTGCCAATTTATATTCCCACCAAGAGTGCACAAGGATTCCCTTTTCTTCACACCCTCACCAACACTTATCTCTTGCCTTTTGATGATAGCCATTATAATAGGTGTGAAGTGATATCTCACTGTGATTTTGAGTTGCGTTTCCCTGACGATTAGCAATGTTGAGTGTATTTGCATGTATCTGTCCATCATTTGTATGTCTTCTTTGGAAAAATGTCTATTCAGGTCCTCTGCCCATTTTTAAATTAGATTTTTTTTTTTGCTATTGAGTTGTATGCCCTCTTTATATATTTGGGTATTAACCCTTTATCAGGTATATGGTTTGTAAATAGTTTCTTCCATTCCATATGTGGCCTTTTCATTTTGTTGATTATTTGTTTTGCTGTACAGAAGCTTTTTAGTTTGGTGTAGTCCCACTTTTTGATTTTTTGCTTTGTTGCTTGTGCTTTTCGTGTCAAATCCGAAAAAATTATTGCCCAGACCAATACATGGAGCTTTTCCCCTATTTTCTTCTAGGAGTTTTACTGTTTCAGTTCTTATGTTTAAGTCTTTAATCCATTTCAAGTTAATTTTTGTGAGTGGTCTAAGATAGGGATCCAAATTCATTCTTCTGTATGTGATTATCCAGTTTCCCCAAGTCCATTTGTTAAAGAGACTCTCCTTTCTCCATTGAGTATTCTTGGCTTCCTATAAAATGTTAGTTAACTGTATGTGTGAGGGTTTATTTCTGGGCACTTGATTATGTTCCATTGATCTGTGTATCTTTTTATGCTGGCACCATACAATTTTGATTACTGTAGCTTTGTAGTATAGTTTGAAATCAGGAAGTGTGATGTGTCTAGCCTTGTTCTTTCTCAAGATTGCTTTGGCTATTCACAGTCTTTCGTGGTTCCATACAAATTTTAGGATTTTTTTTTGTATTTCTGTGAAAAATGACATTGGAATTTTGATAGGATTGCATTGAATCTGTAGATGGCTTTGGGTAGTAAGGACTTTTTTTTTGAGGAAGATTAGCCCTGAGCTAACATCTGCCTCCAATCCTCCTCCTTTTGCTGAGGAAGACTGGCCCTGAGTTAACATCCGTGCCCATCTTTCTCTAGTTTTTTAAATATGTGGGACACCTACCACAGCATGGCTTGACAAGTGGTGCCATGTCCACATCTAGGATCTGAACTGGCGAACCCTGGGCTGTCAAAGCGGAACATGTGAACTTAACGGCTTTGCCACTGGGCCGGCTCGAGCAACGACATTTTAACAATATTAATCTTCTGATTCTTGAACAGGAGACATCTTTCTGTTTTATTGTGTCTTCAATTTCTTTCATCAGAGTCTTGTAGTTTTCAGTGTACAGGTCTTTCACCTCCTTGGTTAAATTTATTCCTGTTTTATTATTTTTGATACTATTGTGAATGACATTGTTTCCTTTATTTCTTTTTCAGACGTTTCATTTTTAGTGTATAGAAATGCAAACGATTTCTGTATGTTGATATTATGTCCTGCAACTTTACTGGATTCATTTATTCTACCAGTATTTTGGTTGAGTCTTTAGGATTTTCTATATATAATATTGTATCATCTAAAAACAAAGACAGTTTTACATCTTCCTTTCTGATTTGGATACCTTTTATATCATTTTCTTGCATGACTGCTCTGGCTAGGACCTCCAGTACTATGTTGAATAGGAGTGATGAGAGTAGGCACCCTCATCTTATTCTTGATCTTAGAGAAAAAGCTTTCAAACTTTCACCGTTGGGTATGATGTTAGCTGTGGGCTCATCATATATGTCCTTTATTATGTTGAGGTATATTTCTTCTATACCCAATTTGTTGAGTGTTTCTGTCATAAAAGGATGTGGTATTTTGTCAAATTCTTTTTCTGCAGCTATTGAAATGATCAAATATGACTTTTATCTCTCATTTGTTAATGTGGTGTTTCACATTTTTTGGTTGGTATATATTGAACCATCCTTGCACCCCAGTGATAAATCCCCTTTCGTCTTGTTATATGATTCTTTTAATGTGATGTTAAATTTGGTTTGCTAGTATTTTGTTGAAGATTGTTGTATCTGGGTTCATCAGGGATATTGGTATGCAGTTTTATTTTCCTGTAATTTCCCTGTCTGATTTTGGTATCCAGGTAATGCTGGCCTTGTAAAATGAGTTTAAATGTATTTCCTCTTCTTCAATATTTTGGAAGAGTTTGAGAAGGGTTGGCATTAATTCTTCTTTAAATGTTTGATAGAATTCACTAGTGAACCATCAGGGCCTGGGCTTTTCTTTGTTGGGAGGTGTTTGATTCAATTCAATATCCTTACTCATTATAGGTCTTTTCAGATTTCCTATTTCTTCATGATTTCGTCTTGATAGATTGTCTATTATCCTGGAATTTATCCATTTCTTCTTGTTATCTAATTTGTTGGCATATAGTTTTTCATAGTAGTCTCATATTAACCTTTGTCTTTCTGTTGTATCTTTTGTAATATGTTCTATTTCGCTTATAATTTTGAGTCTTCTCTCTTTGTTTCTTTCTTCTTTCTTCTTTATTTATTTATTTATTTTCAGATGTACATCATAATGTATTTCGAATCCTGTGTGGATTACATCATGTTCACCACCTGAGAACTAATTATAGTGCATCCCCTCTCATATGAGCCTAATCACCCTTTTTGCCCTCCCTTCTCCCCTCTTCCCCTATGATAACCACCAATCCAATCTCCAATCTCTATGTGTTTGTCGTTGTTTTTATCTTCTACTTATGAGTGGACTCATACGGTATTTGACTTTCTCCCTCTGACTTATTTCACTCAGCATAATACCCTCAAGGTCCATCCATGTTGTCACAAATGGCTGGATTTCATCATTTCTTACGGCTGAGTAGTAGTCCATCGTGTATAAATACCACATCTTCTTTATCCATTCATCCCTTGATGGGCACCGAGTCTTGGCTATTGTGTATAATGCTGCAGTGAACATAGGGTGCAAGTATCTTTATTCCTTTGTGTTTTCAAGTTCTTTGAATAAATACCCAGCAGTGGGACAGCTGGATCATATGGTAGATCTATTCTTAATTTTCTGAGGATACTCCATACTGCTTTCCATAGTGGCTGCACCAGTTTGCACTCCCACCAGCAGTGAACCAGGGTTCCCTTCTCTCCACATCCTCTCCAACATTTGTTGTTTCCTGTCTTGTTAATTATAGCCATTCTGACCAGAGTGAGGTGATACCTCATTGTAGTTTTGATTTGTGTTTCCCTGATAGCTAATGATGTTGAGCATCTTTTCATATGCCTGTTGGCCATCCGTATATCTTCTTTGGAGAAATCTCTGTTCAGATCTTTTGCCCATTTTCTAATTGGATTGTAGGTTTTTTTGTTGTTGAGCTGTATGAGTTCTTTGTATATTTTGGATATTAACCCCTTATCTGATATATGGTTTGCAAGTATCTTCTCCCAGTTGTTAGGTTGTCTTTTCATTTTTTTAGATGGTTTCCTTTACTGTGCAGAAGCTTTTTAGTTTGATGTAGTCCCTCTTCTTTCTTCTTTGTCTTGCTAAAGGCTTGTCAATTTGTCTTTTTAATAAATAAACTGAGTTTTATTGACCTTTCACTGTTGTCTTTTTAGGATCTATTTCCTTTGTTTCATTTATTTCTGCTCTAATCTTTATTTCCTTCCTTCTGCTATTTTTTGGCTTACTTTGTTCTTCTTCAAGTTCCTTGAGGTGTAAAGTTAGGTTGTTTATTTGAGATCTTTCTTTTTTCTTAATTAGGCATTTATTCTTATAGACTTCTGTCTTAGAACTGCTTTTGTTGCTTCCCAAAAGTTTTAGTATTTTGTGATTCATTTTTCATTTGTTTCAAGATACTTTATTACTCTTTTGATTTCTTCTTTGAATCATTGGTTGTTCAGGAGTATGTTGTTTAATTTCCACATATTTGTGAATTTTCCAATTTCCTCTTGTTATTGATTTCTAGTTTCATGCCATTCTTGTTGGAAGAGATACTTGGTATGATTTCATTCTTCTTAAATTTGTTAAAATTTGTTTTATGGCCTAACGTATGATCTATCCTTGAAAATGTCCTGTGTGAGTTTGAGAAAAATGTATTTTTTGCTGCTCTTGGGTAGAATGTTTTGTATGTCTGTCAGGTCCACGTAGGGTATAGTGTTATTCAAGTCCACTGTTTCCTCATTGATTTTATCTCTGGATTGTCTGTCCATTGTTGAAAATAGGTTATTGAAGTTCCCTACTGTTATTATATTGTTGTATATTTGTCATTTCAGTTCTGTTAATATTTGCTTTACATATTTAGGTGCTCCAGTGTTGAGTGCGTATATATTTACAGTTGTTATATTCCCTTGATGAATTGAACCCTTTATCATTATATGATGACCTTATTTGTCTCTTGTGACAGTTTTTGACTTAAAATCTATTTTGTGTGATATACATATAGCCACCTCTGCTTTCTTAATTCCTATTTGCATGGAATATCTTTTTTCTGTATCTTTCCTTTTAGCCTATATGTGTCCTTTAAGCTAAATTGAATCTCTTGGTGGCAGCATATTATGGGATTCTTTTTTTTCCTTAACCTATTCAGCCCATATCTTTCAATTGTTTAATTTAATGTATTTACATTTAAAGTTATTATTGCTTGGTAAGGACTTACTGTTACCATCTTATTAATTGTTATCTGCTCCTTTCTTCCTTTCATGCTATCTTCCTTTGTAATTTAATGATTTCCTAGTAGTGAATATGCTTTGATTCTTTTTTCTTTATCCTTTGTGTATCTACTACAGGCTTTTTCTTTGTTGTTACCATGATGCTTACATAAAACATATTATTAGTCGTAGCAATCTATTTTAAGCTGATAACGACTTAACTTCAGTCTCAATCAAAAACTCTACACTTAATACTTCCCTTCTCACAGTTTATTTTATTGATGTCACACTTTGCATCTTTTTATATTGTTAGCCATTAACAAATTATTATATCTATGTTTACTTATTTATGTATTTTTGAGGAAGATTAGCACTGAGCTAACATCCACTACCAATCCTCCTCTTTTTTCTGAGAAAGATTGGCCTTTATCTAACATCCACACTCCTCTTCCTCTACTTTATTTATGGGATGGCTGCCACAGCATGGCTTGACAAGCTGGTCCACACCCGGATCTGAACCGGCAAACCCTGGGTCACTGAAGCAGAATGTGTGGACTTAACCACTGTGGCACCAGGCCGGCCCCTATATTTTCTTTTAATACTTTCTCTTTTAACTTTTTTACTACAATTAAAAGTGATTTAGCATCACCAGTATTAGAGTATTCTGAATTTGACTATAGTCTTTACTGGAGGGTTTTATAATTTCATGTATTTTCTTGTTAGCGTCCTTTTGTTTCAATATGAAGAACTCCCTTTAGCATTTCTTGTAAGACAAATCTAGATTACAAGACAAAGACTAGATTTGTCTTTCAAGAGTGGTGATGACTTTTTTCAATTTTTGTTTGTCTGGCAAAGTCTTTATCTCCTTTATTTATGAATGGCAGCTTTGCTAGATATAGTATTCTTGGTTGCCAATTTCTCTCTTTCACCACTTTGAATATATCATCCCACTCTTTTGGCCTGCAAGATCTCTGCTTAAAAATCCACTGATAACTTTATGATGTTTCTCTTTTATGTCAGGAGTTGCTTTTCTCTTGGTGCTTTCAAAATTCTCTCTCTGTCTTTCATTTTTGAGAATTTGATTATAATGTGTCTCTTTGTGATCCTGTTTGAGGATTTTTCAGCTTCATGAATTTGGATGTCCATATCCTTACTTCGATTTGGGAAGCTTT